>NC_051848.1:79463743-79570202 GCF_002237135.1 Teleopsis dalmanni
TTTTTAAAAAATACATTACATTTAAATAAATTCGTTATGGAAAAGTCATTTAACATAAAAACACGTATCTACCTGTGCGCTATAGAAGGGTTCCTTATAGAGAGATTCGCTATAGAAAGCGTTGTTATAAAGAAATTCCCATAAAGATGTTGGTTATAGAGAAAATCGCTATGGGGAAGTCCGATTGTGAAAAAAAATTTGAAATTGGTATAGAGAAGTGTAGTAAAGTTAAATTAATTTAAGCAGGTTCTTCCTCTGCTTAAACAATCGATCAATTTAATCATTCTCAAGAACTCGGACTTTAGGATAATAATACTCATTTTTATATTTAATTTAAAAACCATTTATCTGTAAAATAAAATAAACAAATTTTAATCAATATTTTCAGTATCTAAAAATTCTAGTATCTATCTAGTATCTATCTAAAATTCAATAGCATATATCTATCTCTTCGTTATTTTTTCCTACTGTCTGATGGCTTGTAAGTCAAAATGCCACAACTCACTTTTGCAGTGAGTGTTGCAAGAAGGCGAGGCAACTAAAAAAGTGCATACGCATAAATTAGTGTTGCCAACTCCCCTGACTGTAACATTTTTCCACATTCAAGCCTGTGTTAGCATTTGGGCTGCATGCTTCTGGTTGCACATTCAAATGTCCTTATATACGCGTATGTGTGTATGTTGGCCCTTTGTTACATTGGGAGAACGGATGCTACTATTAAAAACTGCTTTTAAACAGCTTTTATGGTAATTAAGTAACTGCTGTGCACCATTTCGTTGGAGATCTCTTGAGAATACGAATTTAAACCTGTGGCCGTAAGTTAAACGAGTGTGTACATATCTAGGGCTATGCAAATAAATAGCAATGTGAGAGATAATTTTTACACGTTTTATATATATTTTTTGTGTTTAATTTTTTTAATGTGAATTAAATAAATTGTGTTATACACATTAAGCATGGAATTAAGTATTTTATTGCAGTATCACTTAAACTCTAATTTAGTTTTGTACAATATTGTAGTATATTGTTACTACATATTTAGAATATTTTGGTATTTTGCTTATTATACTAATCTCATTAAATGGCGCAAAGATTGTTACAATTGAAAAAAAACCTAACTTAGTGAAAGTTTTGTTGAGTAGGTACACTCATATATGTATGTGCAAATCTCATAACCGTACAATATTTCTAGTCTCTAGTTTTGATTTTTCATATAATAGCCATAATTTTTTTTTTCAGAATCACAAAAAAATACTCGCATTTTACGAAAGAAAACATATGAAGCAACAACAATGCTCTTAAAATCTTCAGAGTTAGGTTTCACTCGCAAAAAAATTTTCGTTTTAAGTTTCAGTGCATCCAAATTCAAAAATCAATCTATTGTGAATATTCACTGGAAATATGTTGCAAAATCCTAGTGTTCCAGTAAAATCATATCAACATTCTATTTACTAATAAATTCAAATTTATAAATAAATAAATTAATTTAAATATATAAGATATGAATGCTAACCATTGCCCTTTTAATATTCACTCTTTCTTTTTTGTAAATTAATTTATTTTTAGTGTTTACAATTTTTTTATTTCATATTGAATATATTTAAAAAAAACATATGTCAAAAATAGCATTTAACATATTTTATAAGTGACACTAATTTGTTTCAACCAGACCTAATGCTGTTTTTTAACAACTCTGAAAGAAAAAAATTACAGCTAAAGCGCGTATTACACATCAGATTTGGTTGTAAAACTTATCCGACATCACTTGCTATTACACATCAATACAGTCGATATTATTTGGAACACGCCCCCAGCCCAAAATGACAATATTTTTCGTTCATTAGTATTAAAGCAATCACCAAAGTAAAAATAATTTTTTTTATATATATTTTATAATTTTTAATTTATATATTTAATTTTATTTTTAAATATAGTATTTAATAAAATATTCTTAATCCTCTTAATGACATGTTTTAGTAATTAAGAAATTTTCTCTAAATAGACAATACAAATAATATTATTATAATATTATTATATTACACATCAGTTTTGTCCCAAATTTAATGAATAGCCTTTTTTTATTGCACAGAATTAAAATTTAGTGACATAAATTCAATGTTTTCTTAAAGATTAATTAAAATAAAATTTTGTTTAAATTTAGTTTTTGAAATAAGCTTCTGCGTGAACGCTATCGACCCACAGGAACCCACCTAAATTTGTCTTGTTCTAAGTATGTTAGAAACTATAACAGATTGAATAATGAAATACTTGATTGATATCACTAAAGCTTTTATATGAGGAGTGAGTTATTTTAATATCTCTATGCTGATCGTTTAACTTAATTTCTCCACACTATGCGTCGGTGCCTTAAATTGAAGTCCTGAATTTAGTATTGATACATTCGCGCAGGCATGATTCTGGCAAAAGAAATGTATCCTAGAAAAAAGTTTTTGATAGTATTCATACAGTTCATTATTTGTTAATTATAATATTAGAGAAATCTGTCCTTTACTCACACTCCACCTTGGCATCACATAGGTATATTAATTTTTTTTGTTAAAACCCCCAGCTTACCAAACTGAACTGGAGATTTGTCATCGTCATGCCGTCATAACCAAATAATGGTTACAAAGCCATGCCCTCAGTATATCGCTAAATAATGATACCCGGACACAGTGATGGCTGGTTACCGGTGATTAGCACCGTGGAGTATTTATACAACAATATAAATAAAAAGGTTATACTTAAACCTGTTCTCTCTTCTATATCGATGGCATGATAAATATAATGAAAATACGTTAAAAAAACTATAAAGTGAAATATAAATTTACTTAAAAAATGCGTTAACAAACCATAACATTCAATATAGTGAAAAATATAAATCATCTTAAATATATAATATATATCATTAATAATAAAATCGGAATAAAAAATAAAATTACAAATAAATTAAAATCAAAATAAAGGTACCAATAAATCACCAAAATACATAAAAAATTTTCCATAATTATAACAATAAACAAGTATTAATATTAAAAATTAGAAGTAATATACCCGATGATAAATAAGCAATTAACTATTAAGACCTTGTTTAAAAATTATAAACAAATGAAATCAAAATATTTTAATAAATATCTCATGAACATATCTCTATATAATGCATTTAAATTCTACATTATTAATTTATAAACACATCACTATATAGTGCATCTAAAACCTTATCTGTCTTTTTATGCCTTTGGGTGAATTATTTAATATGGAGATTGTTAAAATATCAACAGACATCTGCCAAAACACCTTATTGTGTCCTATATTAGTTACCACTTACATGTTTTATCAGGGAACTACCAAAACTCATCAGGGTGGAGAAATATGTGTGAAAAAACGTCGTCTAATGTCCAATCTAATCGAATATATATTAAAATAGAATAAAATAATAGATAATACAATAAAATTAATTATCGTATAAGCTGGCATTTAAACTGTCTATGGTGTCGACAATATTGAGACCCTTGGATACTTCGTCAATTTCATTACTGGTTTCATAGCGGAAACCATTCCTTGACGGTAAATACGTGTTACCTCCCACCAGTTTGGTTTTAGGGAAAAATATGGAACTATTGAACAAGTGAATCATATAACGAATGAAATAAGACACAAATTTGAACTCAAAGAATATTGTTCCGCGATATTCCCCGATGTTAAATAAGCATTAGACAAAGTATGGCATAATGGCCTCATATATAAGACATGCTGTTCATTACCTGCAAATGTCCACTCAGTTTTAAAATCGTGTTTGCATAATAGAAGCTTTGAAATCAAATGCAATTCATTCACTTCCACTAACTTCCCAATAGAAGCTGACGTTCCACAGGGAAGTGTCCTTGGCCTTATCTTATATGTGCTTTACACATCTGATATTTCAGTAAGCAGTTCAATTGTCACTACAAGAAAAACGCTGCGCTAACTTTAAATCAACTTCAATCTCACTTATTTTTGGTGGAGACTTGGTTGTAAAAATAGTGAATTAATATAACTGAACTAAAATGTAAACACTTGATATTTACTTTAAATCGGAGTACATCTCTAACAATTTCACTAAATAGCATTCCCATACCTTAAGTAGATAATATAATTTACTTAGGTATTCATCTAGACAGACGACTAACTTGGCGCAAGCACTTTCTTGCCAAAAAAAAAGTACAAATGAAGCTCCAATCCCATAAGTTGCACTGGTTCATTAACAACAGATCCAACCTGTGCCTAGAGTATAAAGTACTCTTGTCTAACAGCATCATAAAACCAATATGGACTTATGGTATCCAGCTATTTGGTAATGCTAGTGGTTCAAATATTGAAATTATCCAAAGAGCTCAGTCAAAAATGCTGAAAACAATCAATCACTGGTGTCCCATGGTGTATTAGGAATGTATTAGGAATGAAAGTATCCACTGACAATATAAGAAAAAAATACAATAAAAGGCTGACAGAACATGTTAACCCCTTAGCCAGAAATCTCGCTTTTCTATTCATTACTTCCCGCCTAAAAAGAGTTGACCATCCAGACAGTAATCAAAACTCAATAGATACAAATAAAAACTGAACTCTTCTCTTTAGTAATCTGATAAAGTTGAACTGCTTTCTTAACAAACCGCTTAAAATTCACTCCAATGAAACTTAACCCATTGATCTAAGTGAGGTCCGTGATATAAGGTTTATTTATTTTATTTTATATTATATGTTACCATGTATAGTTAAGAATTGTAGTAATATGTAATTAGTGATAAGATTTTACAATTTGTTGTTAGTCTTATTGTAAGAGAAGATGCAATAAATAAAATGTATAAAAGAAAAAAATTATTTATTTAAAAAATTTGATTCCAAAAAAAACTAATTATAAATATTTTTTATTTTATGATACGATTTAAGGCATTTCTTCATATTTATTCGCTTCACTGCTGCTGTTGGTTGTGGTGGAGAGAGGACGAATCCTCCTCAAATAGCTAAGGAGGAAAGCCATTTTGCTGCTGTTATTAATGAGCTAAAATTGAATAGAAAAAAAAGTGTCGAGAATAAAAAATTACTAAAATTTATATTAAAGATATATAAGTAAATTTTCTCAACTGCAATCTGAATTCCTAACATGAAAGCCATCAATTCTCTTGTTATTAGGTTTGCTTTCGTCCTGCAAAGGATGATATTCAATAACTCTCGTTAGGCAGTAACTGGTTTCAGTAAAGCATTAACAGTTTGCCTTAACCGTAACCTGCGTGACCCATGGGCAATTGACGTTTGCTTTTTCTACGTAATGAAGTAGATGTGATAGTGATGCAGTACTAATGTTGATTTTTCATTTATAATGAAAATATAAAAAGTATGAGCGAATATAAAGTCCGCTTGTTTTTCATAATTTACGGGAATGTTTCCTCTTCTTGCGCTTAAATGAAAACCAGCATTCTAGCTTCTTTGGGCATAGTGTGGTACAGTTACGACCACTCGCCACTCACTCCGCTCATAGTGTCGGTAAGCGGAAGTCATATTGGTTAACCAATGCCACTTATGAGCCGTGTTAATAAGTTAAGTCAATCATACTCCAATCTCGTATAACAAAAAAAAATCTCTATTTATTCACTGTCATAAAAAGAGGAAATGCATAAATAAACCGGAAATGAAAAAACAAAACGCACCAGGCTCACTGCCAAGTGGGCTGCTTCCAGGCAGCAGCTTATGAAAATAAAAGCAAAATGGCATTATTTACGTAGTAAAAGTGCTTCAGTCGCAGGTAATATGCGTTACCCGATTTGGTGAACGACTTTATCATAACCTAACCAGCTCATGTAAAGTACATCAAAACAGAATCCTTTAAGCAATAAAAATCATCCACTCTGGGATGCTCATATATTTAAAAAAGTTGTCAAAAAAAAGTAAAACAAAAAGAGCAAATAATACATACATAAAAGAAAATAATAAAAGAAAAAATAATGTTTACTTGTACGATATACTCGTATGCATATGACTATATTTATGTGGATATAAAAAATATAAAATGAAATTCTCATAAATTTAATGTATTAACGCTGATATCGAAAGGATTATACTTAATATATTGCTTGGCATACGGCACTTCTGTTACTTTTTCATCAGTTTTGGAGTCATTTTTATGCATACAAATACTTGAATTATCCTTCCATTTACTCGTATTTTTGTTGTGATAGCTGCTTGCTCCTTCGTACTGAAACATATTGCATTTATGATAAAATTGACTACTTATGTTGAGTCTGTAGTTGTATGCTGCTCCTACCAGGAGATATGCAATCCTTTGCTTTTATAATTTTATAGCAGGGGTTGACGAGTACAACAGTTGTGGACGTTGATTTTTCTGTCGGTCGTGTTGCTTAAAGTTGCACTGGGTAGTCTGGTTGTATGTATGTGACTGTGCTATTACTTATACGAAATTTTCAATCTATTGAACAGAAGAATTAATTTTCCGGTTAAGTTAAAACTGCCTTTTGATTCAAATCCTTTTGAAAATTGATTAAAAATGGTTTTTTTTTGGCATCTGTTCTTTTGCTGCTGCAATGAGCAGCATAAACATCTAGAAAATGAATTATATGGTAAGTCCTTCCAATGATGATTATGACCCCTTTTAACGTGGAGCCGCATAAGAAAGCATACAATAGTTTTGAATATTTGTGTATAATCAGGTTTTTTGTCTTCAAATATTCAATAAATATTTGTCACTCTACTGCAGTTTATTATATATATATGCTTAAATACCTCATATGCTTACTTATACTCATTATAATTTATACTGTTATAAGTGATTTCAATTCCCTTTCCAATTTACTTCAATTATTTGAAATACATGGTGAAAATATATCCTTGACAGCGCTTCCTAACTTCACAAAATACTGAAAAATATTTTCCATTGCAACGAACATTGCGATTGTCATTTCGTTCTGGTGGCTACTGTCACAGCTGTGCATAGTTAAAATTTATTAACCAAATATTGCTTCAGAATTACTCCGAAGTCATATTTTACGCAATTTTTTAATAAAGTCGCTTTGAAATTTTTATCAGCGTGGAAGGATGAAATTTATGTGGAGCGATTATCAAGTGAAGTTTTCGCAAAGGTATTTCGATTGGAGAGTAAGTTTAGTAGTTTTTTAAGGTAATTTATAAAATGTGATAGAGAGTGACTTCAGTAAAGAATAAAGTAATATAAGAAATAAAAATTCTTCAAAATTGGTGGTATTTTTTACAAAATTAGTCAAGGTATCAAGCGAAACTTTCAAGTATGAAAGTTCATATCTCTTTTTAATACTAGTTGGGGGACTTGCAGTGCGATCAACAAATCTATTGTATCCCCTTTTTATATATAAAGTATTTCTTCACTTCATTTTCCTCTCAATTTGTGTTATTTAAATATGAAGGTTTATTTACTTTAAACTTGCTGTGTTAATAATTAGAATGCAAGCATAAACCACGGCTATATAAATTATTTTAATCTATGCCTTTTTTTTTAATATTTATCATTGTATTGCATTCTTTGCATTTCTTAATCATGTCACAATATAACAATGTAAGTTTTAATAGTTTGCTATTCTAACGCGTTTTTTGAAGTACATAACTTCGGATTTAACTTTAACAACTCACATTTATGGGTGTGACTCATTTTATTCGTTATATCGGTATTATAACGATATCATCCGGATATAACCAAACAGTCAATGAAATCTTTAAGCTAAAGAATAATCGTGACTGTCTCAAAGTCTGCTGATGATTTATGCCCTGTTCAAACTGCTGATTTCGTATTGTTGAATATGTTTTTTGCCTGACGTTTATCAATAAGACGCAAAGTTATTTAGACTACTTGCTGTTGAATAACTTCGACTTAGTCCTGCTGAGTATTAGTTAATAGCTTGCAAATATTAACCCTTCCAAATAGTCTTCAGTTTAAAACTCCCATCATAACCTTTACTATTATAATTTTTGTTTATAATAAAACAATACAGTATTAATAAAAAAAAATAATTTAATAATTAGTTTAATAATAATCTATAATAATTTAATTTTAATACGAAAAACAGAAAGCTGATCTAAAGCCAGATAATTAGACCAGCACTACTTTATGGGTGTGTCGCGTATAGCAAAGCTGTCGACTCTACTATTAGGAAGTAACAAGTTGCTCAAAGTCAGGCTCTCCGAAGGCTCTTCAAAGTGACATGGTACATCCGCACGAATGACATGCTAAGAGATCTTAAAATAGATCCGGACAAAAAATGCATAAGGGATAGAGCACTGAAGTTATATGCGAAAACCGACAGGCTGCCCTACTAAGCACTATCTTATCTCAGAGTAATCACTAATCGCACGGGGCGGTACGTAGATCTCAGATCAGTCATTGAATAATCACGAAGATTATGAGAAATACTCAAATTATGGTAGTCAGTGAGATGGGTGGGACTCTGCTGAAACTCTCCAGCTATCAGAGAGTAAAAATGTTCAGATAAACTAACACGGAAAAGGCTCAACATTGCATATATATACGAATAAACGATTCCGATTAAAAAATAAAATAAGATATAATGCATTACAGCTGAAGTCGAACTGGAGACACACTATATGCAAAGTCTCTAAGATAGCAGAAACTTTTTTAATGCACATAAAAGATAAAAAATGTAATACTGCTTATTATTTTATTTTATAGTTATCTACTTAGATATACGTTTTTTTTAAACTTATATAGCTGAAAGCTGAAGTCTTTTATAATTTATTTCAATAGAAGATACTCTAAGAAAAAAACAAATTCAGCACTTTTTACTCTTACTTGGTATTTCCAGTTTAATTGAAGTTTCCATGTTATCCTGCTTGCTTTAGTGTCCAGCGTTTATCATTTCATTTTTATATAATCTTATTTCCATACTATTCCCAACGCCGATTAAAGAAACTCCGTATAGGCGACCTAAGTGCCTTGTTTATGCAAATTGAGAAATACTTGGATTTAGAGTTTTTTTATCAACTTCAAAGCGTTGCAGTGTTGCAGTGTTGTGCGTCTACAGGTCTGTCCTTTAACCCCTATCAGTCAATGTAATTGTAAAGAAAATTGGTTTTCAATTTACCTTAAACGTTTTTTCAAATTTTTAGTTAAGTACAGTGAAACAAGCATAAATGGAATCGCTAAAGTGCCTTCTTAATGTTGGTCAGAAATCACGGCGGCACTTCTGCATAAGCAGCTCTCAAGGCAAATCAAGGCTCTCAAGCCCCTCCTACATAAATTATGAACCCATTAAGCACTTAAGCGCTAAAAGTTGACGCAACAACAGCAAGGACGACAAAAATTACATTGTAAAATGTGTTAAATGATCTGTGCAACATTAAGAAATTTTATTTAAATAAAATAAATAAAATAAACGACGACGACGACGACAGAAAGGGAAAGGGGGAAATTTGCTATAAAACATTGAAATTATTTCTTAATGTGTCTTTTTTTAAAGTCAAACCATAAAAAATATCAGTTAGAAGTTTTTATGAAGATGAGATGAAAGTGCAAAATATATTTACCACTTGTGTTAATTTTCACATCAAAATTAACCTACAACATCATATAATCTGCAATCGTAAAATCCATCAAGTTTACGAGTTTTGATTCAGACTTAATGATAAATTTGAAAATTTGCGCTCTGTATCTCATTTATCGGGTTTAGTTGTATTTTTTTGTGTATTGGTTTCGCTGCTAGTAACATGCATTTAAACTATTACATAGCTATTATATGTATTTCGCGTTCCTAAATATGCTTCACATTTTCTTTGTGTGTTAAGTAATAATAGTAGTGTAGTATATATATACAGTCTGTCAAGTAACTATATGTGCATTATTGTATTTGTGTTTTTTTAATATTTTATATACTTTTTTCGAATTTTGGAAAATGCAAAATTATTACATGGAATGTTGTGCTTGCTATGCAGCAAAAATTCTGTCATTATACTGTCCTTCGCCGTACCGAGAAAGATTTATTTGTAGAAAGTTGTTTGCATTATTATAAGTGCACTATTTATAAAAATTATGCTAAATTGTAATATACCATTTAATCTTGTTAGGTTATAATGCCGCGTGGTACTAGTTTGTCTGATCACGAACAAGGAATAATTACGAGAATGCATTATTACGGCTCCAAGATCGTCGAAATGGCGACTAGACTCAACTGGCACAGGAACAGTGTTACCAGATTTCCGAGCAGCCAGGTGGAATGTAACACAGCTCCTTACAGTGGCTAGAAAACCAAAATCGATGATCTGTGCAAGCGCCGAACATCGGAGAAATAAGGGCTCATATGGGACTTCAAAAAACAAGGAATAAATAATGCTTCTAATTATTCATGAAAATCACTTCTTTAAACTTCATTAAACAATGGTTCCTAAACTAAAGCTTTTGGAGAGGCATATCAAGTCCCGTTTAGAATTTGCAAATAAATACCCTTTCTGGGCCAAATAGTGTCAGAATGTCGTCTTCAGTGGCGAAAAAAATTTAATTAAGACGGCTCAGACAATTACAAAAAATATTGACACGATTGACGTCAGGATCAGGTATCGTGCAACAAGTGAGTTTTCGGTGGTGGAACCATTATGGTATGGGCTGGCTTCTGCTACAAAAGAAAGACTTCTGTATGCTTTATATCTACCAGAATGTAAGCCAGCATATATGTAGAGCATCTGGATGCGGAGTTAATGAAATTTCCCGATAATTTATATGGCGATGGTGGGATCTACTAACAGGATAATGCATCAATTGACAATGCACACACAACAAAATTCTTTTTTGGTGATAGAAAAATTCCTGTATTAAAGTGGAAAGTATTGAAAACACTTTACTTTATTATAATTGTTTCAATTTTTATTAAGTTATAACAAAAGTACACTTTAAAGCTGGCAAATGCATATCTTGTTTCGGGTTGGTGTCCTGTTCTAGTATCTCCAGATTAAATGGTCCTACATTGTATCTTCATTTATCATATCGATTTTGCATATAATTTGCAGCAGATTTTTTTGGGTGTCTCGTAAATGTTCGTCATCGCATGGTCCACTAGTCTTCACATTACATGATTATACTGTTTTGCCGATTAGGTTGATTTTCAACTTCATTCAACTTCAGATGTACATAAAACTAGAATTAAAAACATTTTTTTTAATTTTTCTTATATGAAATAAGTATTTTTTTTTTGCTTTCATATGTTTTAATAGAAAATTAACGAATTGTAAAATTCTTTCTATAAAACAAACTTCCGTGCCTTTCCTTATTTTAAGCAATTTCTGGAAACATTTTTTCCTTCTTTCGTTACAATCTCAAGGTTTTAGTCACATTTTAAGTAATGTAACTGTATTACCAGTCGCCCCTCAAGGCTCACGCCCCCAGACTGATTCGATGGCACAATACAGTAAAGATTTACGAACTCACCATCCTTGGTTGGCCTTTAAAGGGGTGCCAAATGTACCCTTTAAGCGGCACGTGCTTTGGTGTTGGTGTTGAGTGATTGCTTTATTTCATATATTCATCACGATAAGTGCATATGTGTGGTGTGTATGTGTGTTAGTGTCAGTCTATTTGTTTGTGTGTGTTTGGGTAATACAAATAATGGCGGTTTGCATATTTTATGAACAATTACATTCCTTCACAGTGAAGGTAGCTCAATTGCAGAAACTGAAATCCAAGCAATAAATTTTGTTTATATTTTTAAAGGCGCCTCTTACTCTTTATCACCTTTCCTTGAGCATGACTCGCATTCCTGGCTTCTGTTAAAGCACCAAATATTTGCATTTAAATTTTTGGGTAGAAATCATTTTTTACATTTTATTTATTGTTTGCCAATTGTTAGTTGACAGTATTCAATATTTAATTGAAATTTATGTGTTTTTAAATCAAATAATGCGGAAAATTTGCCAATAAAATATTGGCATATTCATAATAGTCCCTATAAGACAATTACTTATGTTAGGAGTTCAAGAGGTGTAGAAAATTAGAAATGTTCAGCAGAGGATAAATAGCTTATTTTGTGACTAAAAGGATAACTAAAACAATTTATTTGAAAGTATAATCTATATTACTTTTCTTTCCTCTTCTCTTTTTTTGCTATATTCTTATGAGTGGTCGATATTATTATTAAATAATAGGTTATGCATGCACCTCGACGTAAAAGATTTATTGTGCGCCGAAGGACCCAACTAAAACAATTATAGACTATTTATAAATCTCGTAATTGCAGTGGGCTTATTTTAACTATTTCATTTGGGACTAAGATTCCGCTTCCAAGGTAGTCAAGTCTACGTCTTGCCACCGCTGGGCAGTTGCATAGAATATGTTCTGATTTTTCCTTCTCAGCACGACAAAGACGACAGGAATCACTTTTTACCGCAACTAAATTCTTTCTGTGGTAATTGAGTCTACAGTGTCCTGCAAGAAGTTCACTGTAGATTTTAATATCGTTTCTGCTAAGGTTGATGTGTTCAGAATCAATGTATCTTTTTGACTGTCGCATGCCGGTTTGAACTCTCAGTGTTTAAGGGGATTTTGTTTCACCCGTTCACATAATGAGTTATTTGTGAAGTAATTTGTTACTCCGCAGGAGGCCTCTGGACTAATGAAAGGGGTACATGTACCCTTCTTAGTGGTCGACATTTCTGCATTACTACTCAGAGAAGCGTGTGCAATTGATACTTTAACTTATATCAACTGAGATTCTATAGCACTACTAACAGTTAACTTTAATACACGGTTATATAGTTTGTGAATAAAGTATATTTTATTCGACACTCATATATCGTCCACCATTAACTGACAAAAATGGATTCTTTTGAAAATATCTTTGACGATTTGTCGTCACATAGCTTGGTCGTAACTTGACGGATGTTTGTTTTTAAATAGTTGAGGGTTCTTATCGAAATCTAACAAAAATAAATGATGTCAAGTGAGTCCAGCCACTGAAGAAATTTAATATAAGCCTCCATCTAAATGCGAATAAGAGCGAATAGTCTGCGTTTATTATCTATATATATTCTACGCTAAAAGTATATGTGTGGTGTGGTTGTTGCTGTTGTTGGTAGATCAGAATCTTAGTTGATATATGCCTACAGTAATTAACAAAAAAATTTAAAGAATAACTATGATAGGCACTATCGTTTAGTTAGAAGTATGACAAACTTTTTGTAAATTTATTTGCACTGATGTTGGATTGTACTTAATATTCGGTCTTCACATAGCACTAAAAGCAGTGAATTCTTAAAATAAGAACTATATTCCCAACGTTCAGTACTGTGTTTGTAAACTTTACTAAAGTATTATTAGATAAATTTTTAACCATATTCGGAAAAAATTTAACGCAAGTTTTTTTCGTTTTCGAAAAAAAAAATATAAACAAAAAGTAATAGATCAAAATACCTTCCCATCGTTGGTCGAATAATAGCTTTATCAGTTTCGTTAAAAATTGTTTTAATTAAAATTTGCGACTTTTTGTCAATTTTTTGAAAAATACAAGACTTTGCTTATAAAAACAAATCTCAGAAATGTAACACAGTATATCAGCACTGTAATCTGTTTTATTACGAGTTTGACATTTGACATTAAAATTTAATAAAAATAATAAATCAAAAACATTGAAACATTGATGTTAATAAAAACGTAACCAAAATTAATTGGTACATTTTGAAGATAACCCAAAATGATTTCATCATTTTTCCAGCAACTGTTCCATGTAATTTAAGTACCTGAAAGGCATCTTAATAAATGTTTACAATTCTTATAATCCAAGGAAAAATGTACTTTCTCATATACACATACTCGTGTCTGATTTTTGAAAAATTTATCTTTAATATCATACAATTTTCTATAGGCCATGCAATTTGAAATCACAGACATCTTTTAGGCGCACACATATGTACGAGTACATAAATACTAATCAGACATAAATTGAGTTTATTTAAACTTCAAATAATAAATACTCGTATTTTATTAAATTTTTCAAGCAATGTACCAGAACACCCACATTATTATTATTTACTTTATGTACACACACTTAAGCACTTGAGTGTAAACGAATTAAATGAAATACAGCCGTAAATGCGATACGGAGCAAATATAATAATAAATATACGATAAATATATCTGAGAGTATTCGTATCTTTTCAGATACGACAGCAAGTGGAAAATGTGAAAAAAATGTATTGTAAAAATGAGGAAAATTGTAAAATGAAATTACTATGGCTACAAAGGAGCTGGAATGAATGAACGCATATAAAATTTAAAAAAAATTAAAAAAAAAATATAAGGCACAAGTATGTTGCAAAAATCTGTAGTATATCTTGAATTTTGATATGGCATCATTTAATGGGATTAGCTCCATCAGATTTTACTTTTTTATTTAAAAGGCAAAACTCCAAAGAAAACCCTAAGCTCAGGAAAATAAACTTAAGTACAAACAGTTACAAAATTATAAATAATGACATTTTCGGAAAAAAAAGATATCAACACACATAAAATGAAGACATAAATTTATGTCTTTTTTAAAACAATGGCAACCGTAACCGACTGTGTAGGATGTGAGTGGAGAGTGGAACAATTCTCATATTCGAATATGTCTTCCAAATCGTGATGTACTCGGTAGTAAAACAAAAGAAGGACATAGCTTTTTTTATATTAATTCAGTTAATATGATTTGTTTTAGGACAATTGTATAGTGTATATTAATTATAGTGTATAGTGTATATTATATATAGCGTATTATAGTGTAATTATTTAAAAATAAGTTTTAAATCTATAAACACAATCTTCAAACCAGTTGTACTACACATCACAGCAAGCTAGTCCACAAAGTAAATTTAATAGTTTAATAGTTTAATAAAGAAATAATTGGAGAAAACTAGATATGACAAAATAAGATGTGATCGTATATATAGTGGACTACGACAAATTGACCTCTAAAATGACAGGTGCAATTTATGTACACTGTCTAAAGCGCTATTGGTTTATTTATATGTTAAGCATCCCACAGTCAAGAATTCATAAATGTGTCTTGAGCGTAAAACTTAGAGGAAAAAGATTCACTGAAGTCTAAGTCTAATAATAATATGATGGCAAAGTTTTAGACACAGAAAAGCATCAAAAATGAAGGATACTTTGTAAAACACTGACAGGGCCCACACTGACAGGGCCTACACTGACAGGGCAATAAATGTGTTTGATAAGGAAAAAGTTGAAAATATTCATTATGTAGTAAAGAACGTATTTTAGGTCAAAATTATAAGTTACATATTTATCTATATATTACATACCTATATACTTATATACTTTCAGTCATACTTACAGTTAGGCAATTTCAATAGTACGAATGATGTTATAAAATTATATTTTTCATATTTAGAATAAACAATACTTTGTTTGTTGACTCAGAATTTGATGTCCTATGACCAGAAATCCATTTCGATTTAAAAAAAAATGCAATTCGTTAGGTAAATTGCTAACCTTTTTAGCAGATCGTCGAATCTATCTTAAAACCAACACTACTAAAAATCTAATAAGTAAAGTTAAAAGCTACAGAAATAAAAAGTTTCTGGTCGTATCTGAACTATCCCAAATCGTTTGTCAACAAAACTTTTCAAATAAATAGACATTAACCAGTGTCGAATCATACTAGACACACTTTAAATATAAATAAATTGAGATGTAGATTCCTGCGAATTATCCCTGAACTGTCTCAGAATATAGCAAAACTTTTTAACGGATAAGTTTTAATTGATCTATTTCTGAAAATTTTAGAGAAAAACGGAAATATATCGAGTCTTGTCTACAAGACTGTAACTATTAAGATAAATCTTAAATTGAAACAACAAAACAAAGATTTTGAAAAAAATCGGGCAAATAGATATAAAATTTCTTGCAAACGTTAAAATAATTATAAAATACAACACTTTAAGATCACATCTTTTTGTTGGACACACATTTAAGACCAAAGAGACTGTAATTCCAGAAGTTATCTTCACTTTCAAAAAAGATGTATAGCTTAAGTTTTATACATTTTAATGAACAGTTAGATGATAAAATTTATAAAAGACACGGATAATTCTAGCTCCCAAGAGTTCCAATGAAAAAGTTAATCGTCGCGGTATATTGATATATCTATTAACTGCACTATGATTTCATGCTTAATAGCAGGTAAATGTGAACTGTGCGTTCACGTTAAAAGCTATGGACTCCACTCAAAACTTATTCTAGAATTGCCAATACTCCATGCACCATTTATTGTGTACTTTGAACAATAAAATAGGCCCATTAAATAAAAATTCAGAAAAAGTATGTTATGAATATTACAATTAAAAGTTGCACCAAAACAATATACAAATGTATAAAGTTGTTCGTTTCATATTCATGAAGTATCATCCACGGCATTATATGTTCAGATTAAGATTTATTGGTTTACAATAATTGATCGTTTACCAACTTCTGAATGTGCTAAATGAGTAAATGAGTACCAATGCTGAACATTTGGCAATATTTGAAACAACTTTATGGTCAGCCGAAGAATTCGTTTCACTAAACATAAAAATATTTCATACTAAAAACTAATTTATTATGAAACTTTTATAAATTTAATTTAAATTAGTTACTGATAACTAATATAAGAAACTAAATAACGTAATTACCTTGCTTAAATTGGTAAAAGGTGATATGCGATTACGATTAACACAGTCAAGGTCACTTTATATATATAGAGTACACCGAAAGTAATTATAATTCTCATTAGGTTTGCTGTAATTTTACTTGATAAGGTAAGTGAAATGTGTTCAAAGTTGATTTCAATTTAACTTTAATATAAATTATTCACTACGTTTTTTAATTCAAGGATCTGTCATAACATTTCGGTATAGAGGAAAATGCCATTGTTAAAATTTATTTAAACATGCTATTTTTTTAATAAATTATGGCAATTTATATAATTGAAACATATTTCCAGTCACATAGTCATTCTATTAGAATGTTTATAATTTTTGTGCGCTTTAATTAATTTCGTTTTGGTGTTATGACTATATTATACAGACTGTCGTACTACGAATGGTCACAGAAATTTTACGCTCTTTTTGGTCATAACCTAAAGTCATATCATACAGAGAATCATGTCACACTCTTTAATTTGTTACCCTTACTACCATTTTGTTGTTTTTTTTTTGCCTGAATTTAAATGGTATTTATTTTTTAGTAGATATAGTTAGTGATAAAGTCTAGTGTTTCCAGTAATAAGCCAAAACAAACTGTCAATATATGACAAATAAGTCACCAGTAAAGCTAAAGGAGAGAACTAGCAAACGAAGTTTTCGGAAAAGCAAAATCAAGACAACACTGAACGTTTCCTTCGATACAAAAATAGTTGTTCCCAGCTTTGCACGGAAAATCAAACCCATTCGAACCGTCATTGTCCATGAGTCCTTTCTGTATTAGCAGGAAATCGCATACGAATCTGATTTTCTGATAATTCCTGACAGTGCACTAATAGATTATCATTTCTTTCAATACTTGCAATATATTCTAGCCGTCGCAATAATGATTTTATAAGAAGACTGTCGAAATTTAAAAATAAAGTTGATCATTATATACAGCCTTTTATAAATTAATTTAATCGTTGTAAATTGTTATATTTTCAAGTTTAAGCACTATTTTCTGTAAGAGACTTTTCTGCAGAGTTACCTTAGATCGCTGTGTCCAAGGCAGGTATATGGTCAGTGCGTGAAAACAGTAGATTAAAAATTAAAAAATGTTCTTATTTTGATATATTATATATAATTGTAAAAGTATACAACTATATATAATATATCATAGGCATTTTTATAGATATTTTTGGTTGGATACCACTGTAGTTATATACAATGTTCATGGAATCTTTTTCTGTAATTGATAGAAGAGATAGATGAACGAACTGAATGGAACCTAAAGTCTTAGTACTTGAAACTAAAAAATTTATTAAAAGAAAAGGAAGGCTACAAGTGTAATATGTAAGCATTTTCTTGACATTCCTGTTTCAAATGCTGTATATAATACAGCAGTGTTGTTTGTGTTATTTTCTTTGGGAGTTTCTCACCCCCATAAGCATCCATGTGTTGTAATATGAGGGTATCTGTTTCTTTTTAACCTTACATCATATAAATTATATTCCTGTTAAAAAATCATAAAATGATGGAAAGAAAAATAAACACAAAAATTAAATAGAAAAATAAAACTTAGTGTGAAAGTGTAACATAAAACTTTAGAACGGTTCAGTGTTTCAGTTTCTGTGCTGGAGCGCTACTTCATCATAATGCATTACATTTTGCCCATAGACACGTGTCTACTTGCATCCCTAAGCCAATATTTCAAATAATGTACATCAATAATTCAATATTTGTTTTCTTATTTATTTTTTTTTGTTTTTTGGTTTTTTGCAATATAAACGAGTACTATGAAAAAAATGAACGTTTTAAAAATATATAAAAGGAAGACAAAAATAAATAAATAACGAAGAAATTTAATATTTTATTTTTAATTTTTTTTTATTTTTACTTATTTATACTTATTTTTCACTTCCCGTAGTTTGAACTCGTTTCGCAATTTCTTTAGTCATTTGCACAGGTAGTAGTAAAATAAAGGCGAAGCGCCCAAAAATATGTGTTAATATATCTTTTGTTGATGTGTTTTCTTTGAGCTTCGATTGAAAATAAATTGAAATTCGACATTTTGGGGAAGTGAATAGAAATGTATCGCATGGTATTCGTATATCGTCATCACAATCAGATGCGTACGAGCTGAAGATTAAATAATTTTGATGTTGACAAAATTGGGTTTATAATGAAATATAAGAACGACGAAATGGCATCTGAACAATTTGATTTGCACTTGCAGTTACAGTAATACTAAATCTGTTCATCCAACAGAACGAAATTGAACTTTGATTGATTTGATTTTTAACTACCAGGAAAATATCAGTTATATTTTTTCGTTGAATAAAGTTAACTAAATAAAATAATCAAATACTTGTTTTAATACAGCAATAATAAAAGGTAATAGTACCTATTATAAAATAAAAATACAAAGGTAAATACTCTATATGCTCAATGGTGAAGCGATATATAGCAGTAGCGATATTTGTTATACTGTAAATGGCAGCTAAAAATATTTACAAAAAAAATTTCTTAACTAAATCCTGGATTTTTACAAAACAGAAGGAAGCTTAGTGAATACCACATTCCCAAATTCTAAAATAAAAATTCTTGGTATATAAGAAAGAGACTTGTTTAATCTGTTTATTAAAGTTCTATTAATTAAATTTTGGTTCTTCTCTAATAAATATAAATTCTTTGTGTATAAAAAAAAACTCGATTATAATGTTTGTGTTTAGAAACTTTAACCATTGCACTTCTTTCTATTGAAGACTATCTCATACTTATTACATACACTGCCAATCCTGCTTGTGGAAATAAACATTGACATAATAGCAAATAGCAATATCATTTATTGTGGAATAATAATTACCAATACCGCAACCAAAAAGTAAAGTAGTAATGAAAATAAGACTTCCCGATAATGACAATTGTTGGATATGCTGATGACATTGCACTAGTGGTTATAGATAAAAGTCATGACTACTTGGAAGCAAAATGTGACTACGCAGCAGAAGAGTTCAAAGATGGCTTGAAAATGCTGAACCGCCAAATCGACTCAAAAGACAGAAGCGGTACTGATAACCGCAAGAAAGCAAAAGAATAAGATGAATATTATAATTGGTGAACATGAAATATTGTCACAAGAAGCAATAAAATACCTTGGAGTCATGATCGATGTTGCTCTAAGGCAACAGCAGTAAATAGTGCATTTACACGAATCTTTCCCAGTATAGGTGGTCCACAGGGCGAAAGAAGGCATCTTCTCTCTATGGTCATGGACTCTCCGATTATGCAATATGCGTCATTGCTGGAAAATTCCAAGTGGACGTATATGCAAAATAGCTAAGCCGCCTTTATAGCATGCGAAGTATAACACCTCAGATAGAACAAAAATCTGCCGAATGCGCATATTCACTTAGAGAATGGCAACAAAGATGGAAACAGTCCTTTAAGGGATGCAGGACCTATACACTCATTCCCGATATTAAGGAATGGATGTCAAGAAAACATGTTGAAGTCGAATACAATCGAACCGATAAAGTGAAGGGTCACGGTCTAATTTCTTACAGTTCCGTTCAGTTATTTTACTCTTATTTTTTATATAATAAAAACTATGGGCAATTTTTTAATTTTTGAAAAACATGTCCTTAACGTTCCGTAAGCACTTATTTAGAGTGAGCCACAAATAAGAAGAAGGTTCTTATTCTCACCATAAACATAATAAAGTTTTAATAAAGCAGTTTTAATGTAATTCGTTATGTTATTTACAAGGACATTCATTGCTCAAGTGAACAACTGAGACTCAACTATTTCGAAAAACAGTAGTGCCGAAATAGTGTAGGAGGCAGAAATTGTTCGCTGAATAAATGAGCTAAATTCCTTAAGAAATTAACCAACACCAAGTAAATGTCGAAATTTTTTCGTGATGCAGTCCAGGATACGCAACTTGTGACGCAAGCAATTTTCGTAAGAATATTGTGAGGAAAAATAAAAAGGACACAATGCAAGAAAATAGGAAAATGATGTCCACTTTTAACGCGCCGAGCTGTTGTATGACAAAATGGCCGTAGGGAAATTTATTTTAGTGCAAAAATGCTGACAACGCGTTTTCACCAATTCTTTTGAGTGAAGTTGAAGGAAAAGTGTGAGAACAAGAGCGGAGGAAACAAAGAATGTCATTGTTATCTTAAGAATTTTCAGCGAAATTTGTAAGAAGCGTCCTGCGGGTATATTTGAGTCTCCCTTTTCTGCTTTTACAATTAATTTTTCCATTTTTGTCAGTTGCAAATGCAGAACTAATTCCAAGTAAAATACAGTGTGCATTTCCTGAATAAATCGAAATGGTTTATGAATATCCTTACTAAACTCAACTCCCTTGTAATTTTGTCAAAGTATTTAGCGTGAAAATACTTTTAGAACATTTTTGGTTTGTACATTTACGAATTTGAACAATTTTATATACAAATATACTTATATTGATAAATCACTGCATTCGCTTGTATAAAATAAATATTTGCAAAATCAGAATTACGATAATTTATATCTTATACTGTTTGAGTTGAGAATTGCAGAAAATAGAATTCATTATACAAAAATTGTAAATAATTATGTTATCTACTATATTTATATGTTATATATTATTCCATACTCCGTTAGGAGCTTAATGATACAACAAATGATCTTCAACTATCCCCATTTTATCGAACTATCCCTAAATCTGTTGAAGTTCGTTAAACGATTTGCCAGTTTCAGTAGTAATTGTTCTTCGCTTCATTGTCGTTGGCCTGCCTCTACGCCGAGTTCCCTGGGGATTCCATGTTAGCGCTGCGTACGGAATATCGTCATAAGGCTTGCGTAGGGTATGGTCTATCCACCCATATTTTCGCTTTTGCATTTCAACATTAATAGACGTTTGGTTAGTTTGCCACCAGAGTTCTCCAGAGTTCATTCTTGGCCACCATATCGCAAGCAGCGGTTGATGAAAGTTTGTAATTATCTACTATATACTTTATATATATATTTACCTTCTACTCACAACTGACGATTTAAAATAGTATAAACTACCATATTAAAAACTTCTTTAGTATCCTACGTTCAGGTTGTAACAATATTGATACTACTACAAATCTTGTAGGAGTCTCGCAAAATTGAATTATAATTTTCCAAAATTGACTCTTCACTAAGCTAACCATATTTCTACTACAATCTAATGCTGTCATATCTACGTTAATACATGTTCCAAAAGACTGGAACGCATCTTTATAAAACACAGTGCCCTTATTTTGATACGAATAATAGCATAATAATGATAGAGAAATGAAATGATCATTGTTACGATCTCCCAGTGGAGCAGAGCATTGTGGTCAAAATAGATATTCAATGCTAGCAACCGTGCCTAAGTGAACACAAGGCACTCAGTCTTTTGAATGAAAACCGTAATATATCATGTTGAAGTTTTTTAAATATTAGAAAAAAATAAAAAGACAATGAAGTTTATCTTAATCCAAATCAGAATAGCCACACTCACAATAAGGCACACCCAACTTCTTGAGATACTAACGTAAACTACTAATAATGAGTCTTGTAAATACCCTCAAGTTGATTTTACTAGCAAGGAATACATGATCGTAGCTGTTAGCGTAAACTAGCTTTTTAGTTTGCTGACTATCCAAAGCATAGTGCCAATAACGAGTGTTTTCTGTTATTATACATTTTTTTTTTGCATAGTTTTAGTGATGGATAGTTTAGCAGCTGACACCCCAATAAGATCATGGTTCACAAAATAGTGTTGCTAATGCATTCTTACGAAACTATTCGCATAGCTATTGTCTTTGATGACATTGCGTGTAAAAGTCATTGCGTGATATTTGATTTTCTAGAACGAAGCCCATACTATTTAACCAGTGGTCTACAAATTTTTCTTTCTTCTGTTCCTCATAATTTCTCAAGAAATTATTCGAGTGACTTTTTTTAAAACGACAGAAAGGTTATATGGCGTTATTATCACGGCTTTTAACGACGATTTTTGCTTATATAGGTTGCTTATCATTCATAGGAGTTTAAGAAGTTATTGATGGTAAAATAAGGACTTCACGAAGTCCTTGACAAACTTAGTTCTTGCACGAAGGCCATCTAAAATAAAATCAGTCGTTCAAAATATCAAACTTAACAGCGAAAAAAATAGTTGGAAGCTAACAATGTTTATGGTTGCTCACTATTTTAATAAAATGGCATTCTCAATTACAGCACTTATTAGAGTTAAAATACGCCTGGAGCCTGTTTCGATTTGTATTATTTTTATTTTATAGCTAAGGGTTTCTGAAACTGGTGTTGTTTAAGTAGGTGAAATTAGAAGAAGGATCGAATCGTCTTCAATTAAATTATATAATTGATTTAATTCCATATTCCGCGTAATTATGTGCAGAATGTGACACATATTAGTGCCAGCCGGAAGCATCGACGAACGCAGATATCTGGCCAATTCTAGTGTTAAATATATCGCTGAATGATGTGAAGGATGGAGCATCTATAAGATTGCACCTGGTTTTGTATGAGTCTGGAAAAAGATACAACAAGTGTTCTGATAAGTCTTCTTCCAGTGCCGGTGAAGATGATCTAATTTTCTGTAGTGCGGCTTACCGTGGCTTCATGTTGTCTTATAGTCCAATGTTTAGCAAAAATACTTGCTTTCTGTAAAAATTACAAAACTTAACAACTAAAGAAATATGTCCTAACTTTACTTTTCTCGGCTTATCTAGCAAAAAATTTTAGTTTAAGATGTTGTTGCGTATATAATAAGATGTTGAAGCCGATTGTATACTGAGTAAATTTTGGAAGAGTTGCAAATTATTTTTAAAAACTTTAGCAATAAACTAAATATAATGAAATAAGTACCTCTAATTTGATCTGATACTTTTAAAAATGTACAGATTTATTATTAGTGGGTTTCATTTCACTAAGACGGAAGATTGAATTTCCATAAAGATTGAATTTCCTTGACAAGGTGCAATGGGTTATGAAGTTGAAACTACCCAATATATGAGGAAGTTGCACTTTTGAGCTATTTTCCTTTTCATTTTCTTTACCACTTGAGAATCTGCAAATCCTTGACTCGTTTGGTTTCTATTTCGTTTCTATGATTTTTGACATTCTTTAGAGTTAAAGTTTATTTTTTGGTAGTTAAGTTCGCTTTGCTAGTTAAGTTGACTTAACGAAAAGAAACAGAATACCGACAGCAGGAAGCAGAAAGCGGAGCAGTTCATATATGTAGCCATGTACTGCGTAACCGAAACGTGACAAAATAAGTGCTTGAAGCAAAATGCTAGCATAAGCTGCCATAAGCTCGTGCTCATTCTTGCTCTTCAAGAAACCGGAAGAGACAAGGAAAAATATGGTGGCAAGGAAAATTGCACATAATTCGACACAGGATAATAGGACTCTTGTCAAAGAGCATACTAAGGCGTTAGAAATATGTGTTACATATGGTAGCAAAAATTAAATGTTAAAAAAAAATAACGAGACAAAAAAGTGCGGAGTGTGGTACATCCAGGAGTGAAAAATGTACAGACGATACGAAACGCATATGCGTGACTTATTAAATTACTCTACTCACACTAAAACAGATAAGCAACTACAATCACAAGGACACGTGTGCCAAATCACACACACACTTACAAACCCGTATGTAAGGACATGCCAGGCATGCATTACCGTTTACGTGCAGGTGATAATCATAAAAATTATTTGGATGGCGACATTTTTGGAAAAATTTGCTTAATTTTTACGTGTATATTGGTATATCCTGGAAAATTTATGCCTGCATTGTATGTGAGCTGTTCCTAAAGGAGTCTCGCACAAAAAATGCTCACAAAAAAAGAATAATATTAATAAATAAAAAAATTCACAGGTGCAATAGAAACTTTTCGTTATCAATCAGCATCTGTTGTCTTGTTTTCATTAGAGTGGATGGGGGTTCTTTTTTTAGAAGTTCTCTAATGAATAAAAGGCAATGTCAGAGAAACGTACATTGTGACCGAAAAGTTTCCGGAAATAAATAAATAAAACGCAAAATTCTTAATCTTCATCAATATTTATTTTATCTCCTTCAAAATATGCTCCATTAGAAGCGATACACAAATGCCAACGTTTCTTCCAATCATCAAAACATTTTTTATAGGCGCTTTCCGGTATGGCTTTGAGTTCCCTCTGCGAATTCTGTTTTACGTCTTCTATGGATTCAAAACGCGTTCCTCTGAGTGGTAATTTGAGGTTGGGAAACAGGAAAAAGTCACACGGTGCAAGATCAGGTGAATACGGTGGCTGTTCGATGGTATTTATTGAATGTTTGGCCTTAAAATCGTTGATAATGTTGAACAAATTGAGGTGAATCGGAACAAGCCGGGCGTTGACACGTCGCATACACAAATTGTCCACCAAAATCAAACGAGCCATCTCACGACCGATGCCTAGCTCTCGTGCTATCTCTCTAACACTCACATGAGGATTTTTGAACACGATTTCCTTTGCCTTTTCAATGTTTTCGTCGGTGGTAGAGGTCGAAGGTCGTCCAGAACGCGGCATGTCTTCGACGGTCGTACGACAGTCCTGAAAGGCTTTGTACCACTCATAAACTTGAGTTTTCGATAAAACTGATTCCCCATAAGCCTTTTGTAGCATTCGCAACGATTCTGCACACGAAATTTCGTTCGAAAAACAAAATTTGATGCAAACTCTTTGTTCAATATTTTTTTCCATTGTTTTTTCGCAACGCACTACTGAGGTGAACTGGTTTCAACAGCTGCCGTAAACGAACTGTCTGACAGATCGCGCTCATTTTTGGCATAGAAATTAAGGACAGTGCTGCCAAACTACATAAACTTAAAATATCGAAAAATATACAGCGCGCGAATTTTAAATGAGAATTTCCGAAAACTTTTCAGTCACAATGTATATAAAAAGCAAGGATTATGTGAGAAAACACAGAATCATTTAGCTGCTGTTTAGAGCCTTTAACATAATTGGCGTAGTCGAAAATAGAGCCTTTTGTGTAGAAATTTCATACAATAGAAGTAATGTATAGAGGAATATTGGAATTTTTTGTTATCAAAATATTACCACTGAATAAACACACTGTATATGTGAGGACTTACTGCCGATTCTATAAATTCGATACAATCAAAAAATCAATTTAAGTGATTGATGTACACAATACAGACTACTAATGAAGTTAATTGTATTATATTATTAATAAGCCCCTACTACAGTACAAATGAAGGACAAGGTTTTTAATTTTAAGTATCCAGTGATTAGAAATTTTGTTCTAAAAATGTTCAAAGGTTCAAAAATTAAACAATACATGAGACCGTGCAGTTGAGCACCTTGACCAATTAATTCTCGTTAAGTAATATGTGCTGATAGAGTTAATAAACTGACTTAACGAAAGTAATAATAAATTTATAAAAACGAAACACTCTTCACTAGAAGAATAGAACACTTTTTATTAAAATAATTGTGTAAAATTTATAAGTAAATAAATAGGATAGCTAAACATGACCTTCGACTTTTTAAATTGACAGTTTGACACACTCAGCTTAATTAGTTTGTTTTGATACCATATTATGTCAGTAGGATCTCGCAATCATTTAACCCTTGTGGAACCACTGTGTTCATATGATGAGTCTCAGTAGCTTTGGTGAAGAAACATTGGCAACACATGAAATATACTCTAGGTGATAATAAACCATTATTTTCATACTTGTTTTATTATACCTGTTCTGCCTCTCTTTAGTTTCTTTGTTTAGTTCCATTCCAACCCCATGTTTCTTTAATCTTTTTATTTAAGGCCATACCAATAAAGATGATTTGCTTACCACTCGGAGTGAATCTTCTACTATATTGAATGAAGTTTTTTTGCACCATGTCCATTTAGGTACTTTGTTGGTCAACTGTAATATAAGCTGAACTTCTGTCATATGAAGTACCTGTTATAATGTTCGTCTAGCTAGCGTTTGGACTCAAATGTCATTATTGGTCTAATCAAGTTTTTGCTTTCTTACTGCTGTAGTATTTCTTCAATTTTTCATTC
The DNA here is from genome assembly GCF_002237135.1 of Teleopsis dalmanni. Lineage (NCBI taxonomy): Eukaryota > Metazoa > Arthropoda > Insecta > Diptera > Diopsidae > Teleopsis > Teleopsis dalmanni. The sequence goes on from NC_051848.1 coordinate 79,490,505, forward strand.
GAAAGTATAATATTGGGATACATACAGAAAATCCAAATATCTAAAGCTGTCAGCTACTGAAATGGGTTTAATTTGATTTTAAACGTATTTAAATCATTGCTAGATTTTCTATATCTGATATCAATTGCTTCAGGTTTTGTGAAACTTACCGTAGATAATTTACATTTGAGAGCATCTGGCTGGTTAGTTCGTTGCAATGGCAGGCCATTAGATAACTCCCATGTACATCAAGTTTTGTCACCACATTTCTTGCAAGAAGCGCTAGTATATAAGGGTATAGAGACTAAATCCACCCCATTGAATTTAGTTAATTTATTATGTTAGATATTATTGTAAAATTATTAAAGCAAGATTATTTTAGTGCCTTTCATCTGATATGACAGCGCCGTTCTATATAACAGCGTCAGAATAAAAATGGTTCTCTAACGAGAAAGACGCGTGTTTTACTTTGACATAACGTGGCGGAACAAGTTTAACAAAATAGGTCTCTCGCCTTCACCGATGAACAATCTGAAAAACTGTCAAAGAAGTATCTTCCTAAAAACCTGTTTCTTCGTCTTCCGGATGTACGTACAAAGACGTGCATTCATAGAGAAAATGTGTTATTGTTTCTTTTTACTGCAGGTTTCCACATAGTCTGCAGTGATGATTATGTGGAATATGTAGTTTCCACGCGTGGGTTTCTATACGTCAATGATCAGAAAGAACTGCAGTGACCATTGCAGTGTTCACGCGATCTCTTTTGATAAGTTTCACGAATCTAATATTATTGTAAGTGTGCCATGTTAACCAAGAAATTGCACATGACTTAAGTGCTTTCCATCTATTATTGGCAAGTTGAAGAAAGTAGAAGACCGGTATCGTCAGGAGTATATCCAGATTATCTATTTACTGAATATCTAATACAAAGCTGAACAGCAGCGGTTTTAAGGCTGAAACTCATGGACTCCAACATTTACTTAAAAGGTTTTTGTTAGTCTGCTCATGTATTTTACTTGCATGGTATCGTAGTAATATGTGCTGATGACCTGTTTAATGAAAGTTTCTAGAATGGGCTGATTCCTCAATCCCTGACGAATGACTCCTGTTGAAGACATATTAACTAAACTAATAATATATTTATTACAAGATAACATTTCACATAACCAAAAAATTAAATGTTAATGAAATTCTCTATATTTATGCATTAACAAATATATATATTAGCAGCAAGATTAATAAATTCTAAATAACATTAAAGTTGTGAAAAAAGTAAATAATAAATTGAAAATGTCTAAGAGAGTTTGTGGAAAATTTTCTCTAAAAAGAAATCACTAAACGAATTTACTTATTTGTTGGCAAATTCTAGACAATTAAAAATCCCTGCCAACTTTTACACAATTTTATGGTAATTGGTGTTCTAATTATGCCACCACAAATATTTTGTGGAGAAGTTTCCAGTGCAGCACAGCAAATGCACTGCAAATGCACTGCAAGTAATTGTCAGGAATCAAAGTCAAGCCATTAATTGTAATTTTTGGTCAAAAGTACAAATTGCTGTAATAGTTTCTGAAATACAAATACCGCACTTGACATCACAATTGAGAATATAAATTGTCTTGGAAATGAGCTCGTAAATGAGTTGGTTACCATAAACTTTGGTATACGAGTACAAGAGTTACTTGCTGTGATGAAGAAACAATTTGCTTTCTATGGAAATGTAATGTAATTAACTACTTTTGGTTCAAAAATTCAAGAAATGTGAAAAGGATAAGTTCTTTTATAAAATGGAAATCTGAAAGCTCCTTTTGTTAAGTTACGGAGAATGGATTTTGGTTCTTTCTTTTATGTAACCCTACTATAATACCGAAAGTCGAAGTTTTTGTTGTAAATTATTGAAGTTATTGTTTCTGCATCAGATATCTGTTTGAGTATCATATCTCTGGGTGTATAATGATTAGTTAAGAAACAATACTGAATTCTAAGATTGCAACCAATATTAATTCATTTTTCATGACTTCCATGATAATTTACTAATATGTTTCATTTATTTATCTTATTTATCTCATGTCTTTCTATATAAATATGTAACATTCTATAAACCAGTCGTTACTTAGTTTTAAGCATAATCAATTGCTTATAACACTTCGTCGTTTTCAAAGTATACTGTGTTTAAAGAATAATTTTCGGGATACGCAATTATATATGGTATGTAAATATAATATACTAATAGGTATTGCTATATATTATTGTATTATTATAGATGCCAAATATATATCAATAAATACTAATATTTCTGTTATATTAAAAAAATATATTGTGTTTGTGCTGTTTCAATAGCAAGGATCACTAAATTCTGGCATTTTACTATAAATAGAACTTATTCTTTAATGTTTGACTTTAGAACATTTTTTAAAAATTTAGATTGGACTGACCAAACAACTGTTTTTAACACTATCCGCTATATATTATCAATATAAAATTAAATTTAAATTTAAAACGTGTTGGTAACTTGTCACTACGTCTCTGCATTTCTTATGGACTATTTTGACAAACCCACTTTAGTTCCATAGACTACTAGCAGTTAAAAACACCATAATGTCCTTTTGAGAGATGTTGCCTAATTCCCTTCTGTGTTCTGCTGTTTCCTCTTCTACGTAACAAAGTCTGCAGCCATTCTCTCCTGTAATACCTAGATACGATAGATGCTTTTTCACTTCACAGTGCCATTTCTGTTCAGCATTAGAAGCTCCCCAGTACTGGCTATAGATCGGTTGGGCAGGAGTTCTTCAGTTTGTCTGCATACAATTGCATTGCCCCAATCAGTTTGAGCTGATCTTTCCAGCCATTAATTAATATCAAGTTTGAGAAAGCTGGCTAGTTCATCAGCTTGCTCGTTTCCCTGGAATCCTCTGTGCCCTAAGATCGATATTAAGTAAACTCTGTTCTTTTCAGCAAGATCTTTGAAAAGTTGAAGGTATTCCCACACTCCTTTTGAGGTCATTCGAAGTGAGCGTAGTGCTATCAACATAATCATTACCAATAACATTAACTTGAAAATAAGACTTAGAGTCAATCTGAAATTCCTTGGTCACATGGTTTTTTACCTTTCTCTAGGATGCTATAAAATGAGTAAGTCTAAGCATTCTTACGTCTATTATAAGACAATAAAGTCAAGAAACTTCGGCCGTCCTCTCTAATAGTGCTGTTGTTTATATTTGTTTTTAGTGAACAGTAAATAAATTTGTACTAAATACCATAGAACCGCAGTTATTTATCATTTAAAAATTTTACATTATACACTCCATCCTATAGATGTGAAAAATTGTTATTGTATTATAAAAGATAGTGTTTTAGTGTTATTCTCAGATATTTTTATTGGGGCGTTTATTTTTTTATCTCTGATTCTTATATACCCCAAGTCTTTTGCCGCTTAGGTGAATATTATTCTTAAATATTTTTTTCATTTTTCCTCACAGTGGAAGCAAACACATAATTAACAAATCAGAAACAGATATATTATTGTAATTAATATACATATATTATTGTCTAAACTATTTTTTGATTCGAGGACTATTTTGCTTTCTATATGACCTTTTTCGCCAGTTTCCTTTCTAATGAAACCTCAATAAATAAACATCGAAAAAATTCTATTACTTAGTGTAAACGATTTTTAGCTGCACTTTGATTCATTAACTTTGATCCTTCACCTACTACTAGTACTAGTAGTCCTTCACCTACTTAGTAGTTGTCATGATTTATTAATATACTTTCACAGTTTGTTTGTGAAAGTATTGTCGAATTACTAACAAATGCAGAAGTTATTAAGTTTTGGTGATTAAGTAAGTCACTTGTGTGTATTAGGTATAGCAAAGGAACCAATATACTTCACTAAGACCCGCCAGTAAATATATAAAAGCTACAGTCACATTACTTCTTTATCTCACAATAATTTCTATGTTTAAAGGAAAACTTATAAAAATTTAACAACTATTGCATGGCATCATTATATTCAATTCATATAGTAGTCTTTTTAACTGTATTTTATCAAACGCCACCACAACGATATATTGTGGTATCCGAATTGATGTTTTGTATCGTTTTGCTAGATTGGTTTAAGTAGCAATTTTTCAAACAATATTGGTAATATAGATGTAAGGCTTCTTACAAAAACTAGAACTAGTTCTAGAACAATTTCGAATAGTTTTAGATAGTTCTCAGTACAAGAAATACCCAAGAAGAAAAGGACAGTTAAATATTTGTAAAATAAACCTAACTGCCTCTTGGTTAAGATCTTTTGTTTCAGCAGTTAATTCGTCATAATTAAGGGCATTATGAACTTAAAAATCGTTTTTGATATCTTTCAATTGCATTATTTTAAACCTGATAAGGAGTTTCATTAATAATGTATTTAAGGATGGTGTTTGAAAATGATATTTAAATGATATTTAAAAGATGTTAAACACAAGCCAATGTTTTTATCTCATTGGTGGCTTTAACTTATGATTGATGTGCTTTTGTAGTACGCCAAGAAATAAAACATTCATTGTGCAATGTAGACATGAATACATTTCCTTGCTAAGCTCTAAATATGCTCCTTGCTAAGCTAAACTCAACTCTAAATATAATAATTATAATAACTTTCACATTTATATTTAAATCATTAAATATTAATCCCACTTCCAAAAGGTATTTTATGTTTCATAGAAAAAGCTTTGTTTAAAAAGCTTAACTACTAATAGGATATGAGTGTGAAACTGCTTGTCTGCACATAAATTGCTATATTTGACTAAATATGCAGGGATATGTGAAAGTAAAAAATAAAAAAAGTTAGAAATAATTGAAATTCTTATGAAAAACTTTACATAAATAAATTCGGGCCATATGATACAAATGTATTTTTTTACTGGAGAAGCAAACAATTTTAATAGCAAAATTTTTTATTACATTTCAAATGCCTACAAGTATGCAATATAATTTTCCAACTGTTGTTTATTGAATGTTTTTAGGTGATCACTGCTGGTCGTGGTACCTGCTGCAGTTCAAAACGGAGGTATGTTTAGTATTTCTGGCAGTTGATTTCATGTGAAAACTTAAAAAAGAAATCTACTCGAATGACAGGTAAAACAATCGTGGAATGTACGGTATTGAAATAAAACAGAAAAAATACATATTTAAAAAGTTTTGTGCTACTTAAAAAATAAAAATATTTGAAGAAATATTGCAGCTAAAAAGTAATAAAATTCAAAAAGAGATTAAAAAGTTTTTTAGAAAGAAATAATAAACAAAAAAAGAGGAAATATGTCGAAATCACGTTCAGTTTATATGTAAGTTTTGAATAATAAATAACAAGAAAATATTTAGGATGTGATCTTGAAAAGAAAAAATTATGGTAAATTCATTTATATCTTCTATATCATGATATTAACATCTATCATTAAGTTAAATGAGCAATATCCTCTGTCTTGTATTGAAGAATATCCTCCATGAAATTAATCTAGTTTTACTGAATCAGAAAAAAGAAAAACAAACCACTCATATAGGTTAGCACTGTACTGAGTTCGTAATATTATACAATGGCAATCTTGACCATAAAATGTTTTGGATTCATAAAGCTAAGTGCTTTTGTATGCTGATTATGTGGTTTTACGTGCGGATTCACCTGATGTATTGCAAACTATGATAAATTATATGTTTAGATGTTATTCACAATGGGATCTTATCTCTAATCTAGATAAATCTTAGATAATGACTTTCAGAAAAGGTCCTAGAGTAAGTAAATCGTTGTCGTGGAAGTTCAGCGAAAGGCAAATAGAAATTATCAATGAATATTGACTCCAGGTGCGCAAAGTCATTGTCTAATCCTAAAATAACTTCTTATAAATAAAATAAAAATTATCTACACGGCAGCATGTTTAATTGTACTTCACAGTGCCCAAGTTTGGGGGTACAAACACTATGATCAAGTGGAAAAACTCTTTAGATTTTTTTTTTTTAAAGAAACTATTTCTACCCACAAATACCGCAAACCATATGATCCACTTAGAAACGGGTTTAACAACGCAATTTGTAGATACAACGCAAACACATTTCGCCAATGTAAGAAAAACTCTTAACTTTCCGTTCACAATGTTTCCTCGAATACTAGCTGAACTTACAACTGACAAAGGCGTATATTGGGCCAAACATTGCGAAAATATGTGTTTAGAACTAGGTCTTTCAATAACCAGTTTTCGGAAAATGGATCTTAAATTACTGCACAATAATATTATAACTTTATACAAACAGAGTGAATATGGTTCCTTTGACGGGAATGCTAAGTCGGGATCTCATGGCATGTACGCACAGCTGTAATACGACATTATGCATAATTTTTATTTCGAAAACACTCAGCATATATCGAGCCTACTTTTTAAATATAGAAGCGGTCTTTTTAAACTAAACGGTAGAGAATTTAACATATCTGAACGTTAGTGTTCTTTGTGTAATCGTCATGAAATAGAAAATGTAAGTTATATTATTGGTGTGTGTTCAATTTTCAGAGAACATAGACATATTTTTTTTTGATAAAGCACTTCTGTCCGAAGAAGAAGTTAAAGTCTTGTAGCTAGCAATATTTTTAACCTGTATAAATTTATAAAAAGTGTTTTAAGTTACAAAAGTTGGCGCAGTTTGATAACCTTTTTTGTAGATTGCGCAAAGCACACTTAAGTTCCAATCGTTGGACATGCATTTATCCTACCATATATTGCGAATTAGCTGTAGCATGCATTTTAATGGTTATTCGCCACCAGTTTTACAAAGCTCAACAGATAAACCATCGGCGCCTGCAGCTTTGTTGTTTTTGAGCCACATTATACCTGCTATTTTTTGCAGATATCATTCTCTAACAGCGCGCATCTCAATTGACCGCATGATGGCTTCTTTATCTGTAGTAGCGTCACAACACTCTTGCTCGTATTACCTGTTTGTTTGTCTCCAGCATAGAGCTGGAGATGTGATTTCATTGCTCGCCCCTGCCGGTTTTTTTATATACATTTTTCAGATACTCGGAGATTCGAGTACCGAACTCATCAGCTGTCTGTTGTAATTACGACGTTCAGTTTTCGTTTAAGTTATTCATGTACCCTTTGAATCGCACATAGAGGTGTACGGATCTTGGCTGTAAGAAAAAAGATAATGATCTGGGTCGATGTCGGATAGCACGTACATTTAAGACACTGAAAGCATGCTTTGCGTCCATCACAACATGATCAATTTGAGATTTAGTGTTTTGGTCAGGTAACAGTCATGTTACCTTTTGTATGTTCAGATGCTGGAATATACCACTACTAAACATCATGTTTCTAGCCGTGGCGAAATCAATCAGCCTTCTTCCATTATCAGAAGTTTTTGTATAAAGACTGAACTTTCCGTCAGTAGCACCAAAGATACCTTCTTTATCCACCATTGAGTTGAAGTGTCCTACAACAGTGTCATGATGGGGACAGCGTATATATGCTTGGTCAAGCTGTTCATAGAAAGGTTCCATGGTGTCGTCTTCTTTATCTTCCGTCGAGGTATGTGCATAAATTAGGGTAATGAAGAAAAATTATGCCTTAATACGGGTTTTTGGCAAACCTTTCGTTTATTTATATAAGTGTAAAAACCAAATTTCTCTACATTCGACTTAGCGCAAATCCGACTCCGAATTTGTGCTTTGTGACATGACAACTATAGTAAATGTTCTCGTTTGGAACATCCATGTCTCGTTTATTGCATTTCCTGTAGGGTGGTAATGTCAGCCTTATATTTCTTGAGGACATCAACCAACTGTAGAGATGCACCTTCTCTGTAAAGAGTTCGGACATTCCAAGTGCATATTCTTAATTCATATTCTTTATAACGTTTGCGTGTGTCGTTAACAGTAAACTATTTTCTTATCCGAGATTGACTCGTCGTTTTCATTGACAATGTGTTTTTAGACGGTGGTTTTCAATCCCAACGTATAACCCTTATAAGTCCATGAGAATGAGTTTGCTGCGCACATTAGTTCACTACGCACAGATGATTGTAGCTATCCAGAGGGAACCACTTGGAGGCTATGTGTCAACTTGGAGAGAACAGTGATAAGAATCGGCCTGGCAATTGTATAGATATTAAGTGATAAATATATAATGACTGATTACTTAAAGAGTTAGCAAAGCTCAAAAAATGTTTTTTTGAAGGTAAGAAAAAAAGAATCTTTTTAAATCCTTCTCCTTGTAATGTTATCAATTCTGACATGAACAATTTGTTGAAATACCAAAATCAATTATCTAACCTATTCACAATTTGCTGAGAAAAGCTTTACCATATGCTTCAGCCATTTTATGTTGAATTTTCTCCTTTGATTTATTTTTGTTTTTTTGAAAAATTATTCTTGCCCGTATTTTTTCACCTTCGGCTAGCAAATTTTCTTAAGCAACTCATTAGGTATGCATGTCCTTACATTTGCTCTGCTCTGAAAAGGAACTCTTTTCAACTTTTAACCAATTTTATTCAATTGGCATTCAACCGCAACATGTACAACCTCACTTACCGCCAGCATTTGCAGTGCAGCAAGTTTTATAGAAAACTCAACCAAAAGTAAACTAACTAACTTTCGAAGATACACCCGTAGTTATTGGCAGTATTGCGCCAGTAATGCCAGTAAAGATTCTTTTCCACTGTATGTATGTTGTCAGTCTTCTTATTGGTGCTTTGGTTCTGCTTTTATTTTGTGTTTACTAAGTTTAAGGTTAAAGGGATCTGCTGTTTGTTTAGTATCAAGTATCTACATATGCCCACCATTTTATACGCCACATTATAGCACATAGTGTGTATGTATGTGTGTATCTGTGTGACTTGCAGCCACGCACATACGTTTGATGATATTTAAGGTTGTCACAGAAACGCTCAACATATATATACATGTTCTTGTAGATATCTTTGGAATTTACTTTGCAGTGCAATTAAATTGTTTGGGTTTTCGGGAAATTGATACAATATGAATAATATCTCATGAAGGAAGCAGATCATTAGTTTGTTTTGAAAACGTAAGTTAACTACCAGCAAGTAGCAACCAGTATTTAGTTGGATTTTAAAAGAAATTAGAATCCTTTTATTGTCCTTTTACTTTTAGAAGACAACAATGTTTTCAACTCTTTTGTAACATTCGGAAAAAAGTGGTTTACAGTACAAAAAATAAATACATTTTAAATCTACTTTTAATTGGAATTTGTATCTTTTGTTATTAAAATAATTAAATGCTATTCTTTATTCAATAAAATATATAATACATACGACTTAGTATACTCGTCCATGTTAGTTCAATAAATATGCGGAATACCGTTTATTTATTAGTAGTAAAATAAAGACTTAAACTACATTTTAATATTTTAGTCTTCATTAGAATATAAGCAAAATTTGTCTTCAATTTCTAAATTTAATATTCTTGTACAAACTCTTTCCAGTTGATGTGTCAAAGTATTTTTCAAACAATAATTGAATATACTGAACATTGTCCAGTGATTTGATTTTTAATAAAATATTATTTTAAGCAATGGAAATTCGTACTGAAATGGCAAATGAATAAACAGAATATATTTAAGAATATTATTTAATCAGGTGGCTTATTTCAAAATCGTCACAAATGCCTTAATTACGCTTCAAGTAAAGAACTTCCGAAAACTCCATCAACACCATAAATCGTCACTTAAATAGAAGATATGGTTTTAAAAAATCATAATTCGATTAAAAGACATTTGCTAAAAGTTGCAGGCATTTCTAAAACATATTTTGTCTAGTTATGGATTTGAAAAAACTGCACAGATAAGAGGTGTCGTATTCACAAAAACATGTTGCGGCTTAATAGATTCTTACTCCAAGAGTGGAGCATAGACTATAATTTAACAATTTTTCCTCTTATTACTATGAATAGAATATCCTGAATCATAAAAAGAGGCTAAGGAGCAGTGTGAGCCGAACTCATCTGCTTAGATGCGAGTTCGTTTTTTAGTGAGGTTCGCAATTCTGGAGTACAGATGAAACGTAACTTTTGTATGGAAACACTGGTACAGATATACCAGAGTCTTCTTTACGCAAAGGATTACCTAACCGCTAAGCTGTATATATTATATAGCTTTTTTGGACATAACTATTGGGCATCAAATTATGTATTTGCGCGTATCTAAAGAAAAATACAATTAGGGCGATAATAAACATGACGTCTGTGAGTCAAGTGTTCTTACTGGCCATTAATTCTGTCAGAATTCATTTATGTGTGCAGAACAGCTTAACGCTCTTTCAGGTACTGGGAAAAAGTGTCCAAGTTACCTTGTGCTGGGATAGGAAAACAACAAAACCACGAATTATCTCACCAAACAAGAACCTAATCATATAGTGGACAAATATAGATACTGAGAAGACTTCCCTTTCAGAAACTACGGAATTAACAGTAATGGTTAAAAACGGGGTAAAAGATTCAGCTTTTAGAAGATCACTCACATTGAGCAGAGAGGTATCACCTCGACAAAATCAATCTTCCAGAGACCGGTATCTGTAGCTACATACTTTTCTAAGCTATGCAACAGCAGTATTATCAATCTAGAAAATAGTCCTCTTGCTACTCAGTACTTATGGAACATTACAAAACCGTCAAAGAATCTCTAGTTTATTAAAAATCTAATTAACGGTTGAAACAACTAGGGTTGGCATGTCTGCGTTGCATTGAATATTAGTCTTCATTTCTGTAAAAAAAATATTATTCCTCGCGTGTTCATGTTCCAGAACTATTTTTATGGAATAAAAAGAATTGTTTTCTATCAGATAAATTCATCTGGTCACAAAGCTCAAAAAGTAAATACTAAAATCAGTCATTTACACCTCAAAAAATTATTTTCAGATAAACGCTTTTCATCTCACGATGAAGTATTAACTCTCACAAAGGAGTGTTTTGTGAGCTATTCGAAAAATTACTATATATGGTATGCATAAACTGAAAGATCGTGCTAAAAAGTCTGTAGTTATTTAGAGAGAGTAAATTGAAGTTAATAAATAACTAAGAACTGACTTTTTACATCTTTTTCGTAAACGTATTGAACAACCTAATATTTATCTAACCGATTGAGTACAATTTTTTAGTTTAGACTCGAATTTTCTAGAATATTCTAATATGAAATAAATCAATGTAAAAACTAAATAATAACATATATAATTACATAAATTAAATTATTTACATAAATTAATTAAAGTTATATTATATTAAAACGCTCCCACAAATAAGTGCTCTAATTAATCACAACTACACAGTTTCAGTGTCCACATTTCCTTTTCTGATAATTATGTTTAATAAATTTTTCGTATTAGCTTTTTAGCTTTTTGACATTTTTTTATAAAAAAAAAAAATAATAACAATGACTTAAATTATGAACTCAATTAAAGTTGCTACATATATTTTTCATACGTTTTTCAAAAAAAAAATAAATTCCATTTAATATGAAATTACCCCCCACTTGCGACTTTGAGTTAAATAAGAGACCACTGCGCCACTATCAACTGGTCAGCAACGTTCCACATTGTTTGCAATGCCATAAGTATGGCATATCATAGACCATTGGCATCCCGCTTGCTTCTGATGCAGTGGGTGTTTGTGGTCACATCCAAACGAGGTATTTATCATTTTCAGAAAATTTTTGCTTTTGTGTTTTCTCATGGCGTTATTGTTGTTATTATTACTATTTATAATTTTTAACGACCTCTTAATAGAGCGCTAAAGTATATATACAAGTATGTGTTATATAAATATATATATATATAATCTGATCTTATATGACAATAATTAATTGTGAATAAAAACATAGACTAAGGTATCTAATTTAGATGAATATTTATAAATAAAATAGCCGCACTTAGCACAATCATATTAGAATATTACATAACTCGAAGCTTCCAATTGTTCGATTAATGTTTAAACTACAGAATAGGAATACATATTTTTTGTTCATGGTTTGTATCAAAAAAAGTATTTCTACTCCATGTAAAAGTTGTAGTTTGCTTGAAAATTTCTACAGGGGTTGAGTTGTTGTTGGTCGTACTATCGAATCCAAACCCAAATCAAAACGCATATGCATTCTCTGCAGATATGCGGCATTCAGAATAAACATAACGATTTAATAAGCACAAAACATCGTATCTGTTGTGGTTTCAAATTTTAAAGAAAGTCTTGAGGAATACATAAATTAGTCAGTAAGGTAGGTGAGACTCTTCAGAAGACCCCCTGATATCAAAAATTCAAAGTACTTAGATGCGCTAACTCGAAAAAGACTCAACATGAAGTAATGCTTTCTTAAACTGCTAATATAAATAATGTCGTTCAGCTCCATGCTTACGCCAATGCTTACGCATTGGCATTATTAGGCATAGCCAGCGTTATGTCACAGCTGCTTTTCCTGCTATCAAAAAGAAATCTGCAAGAATGGGCTTAACGGTGAATAAAGGAAAAACAAAATATATGTTATGTCTGCACCGCCGTAACGAATAACAATAATGTCAGTCTAGAGATCAGACGAAGAATCACCATAGGTGCTGCTATGGACTCAGTAGGCAATTGGGATGTAGATCTCTCTTTCGACAAACGAAACTTACGCTCTATAGCTCGCTCATCCTTCCTGTGCTTATACCTGTTCCTGTGCGCAAAAGCATACAGCAGCACTAATTGGCTTAAGTAAGAGTTTACTAGTTTGAGTTTTCTGATCATTGTCTGATATTTAGATATTCCAAACAGATAACATTTTGATCTTCACTTGAATGGCTGAGTATTGCTTAGCTTGGAACGGTTATCAGCACAAAAGATTTGTTTGTATACCGGCACACCACTACTTTTTCTACTCCATCTGTTTCTTTTTATTTTAATATAATAAGTGCTGACAATGTGTTTTTAATATGTTTTATACCACTATTAAGCCTTATGGGTTCTGACAAGTTTCCAAGCACACGCTTATGAAAATATTTTATTCTCACGTGATTGTATCTTCCTGTTTAGGATCATATTCATAAACTACTGGTGTACATAAATTGGGTTTTTTATTCTGAGCTCTTTATACAAGTGTGAAAAGTGTGAAAATATGAACTGCTAAGGAAACATAATTTGCTTGATATGTCTGTTTCATGATAGCATACCCATTGCATCTGAAAAACATCGAAAGAACACAGTATTATAACTGCTTACGAGACGATTATTTTAGTATCGAATATAGAAAAATTAGTTTCATGTTTTAAAAAGTTTAAGGTCTAGAACCTTACAGATTTCACCTCAGTGCCTGTCGATGACTGTAGCTTATTATACACATATTAATATATTCTCATTAAAAATGTTCCTCTCTCTCTTCCGCCTTCTTTTGTTATGATTATTATTATGTCGGTAGTTATTGTTTTTGTCATTATGGGCGCAATTAGGCTTTAGAATTGAGAGAATTGTCAAACAAAAAGCACAAAAACAAGATTTGAAGGAAATATTTATTGAATAAACAAAAAATAGTCTAAAAAAATGGTATAAAAATTTTCTTCTTCTAATATTATTAATGCAACTAATATTTATCAATAATATTCTTCTATCTTTAGTACAATGATATAAAGAATAAACAAAAAATAGTCTAAAAAAATGATCTTAAAATTTTACTCTTCTAATATTATTAATGTAACTAATATTTATCAAGAATATTCCTCTATCTTTAGTACAATGATATAAAACATGGGTGACAATATCTGTAACAATGGAAAGCACCATAAACATAAATAATATTTTAAGCTCTCTTCTACAGTGGAATATAAACATTTTTCTGTTAAAAGTTAATCTGTTAAACTTATATCTGCGGTAAAAATTGTTTAATTTCTTTCAGCAATCTGTAAAAATATTTTTTCCAGCTGACCAAATATTTAAAATGTTTCTATGTTTTTGTTAATTAACATACTTACAGAAATTTTTTAAAATAGATTTCATAGTAAGTACGTTTTCTGTTCACTAAATACCATGTTTTTAGTTTCGAGCTCTGTTAATGCGATGTTTAATATAGAAATTTAGAAATTTTTAAAATTGACTTAACAGAATAACATATCTTCTACTTTATACTCTGTTATTGCAACAAGTACATTTCCTTGTGTTTAGTAAAACTGTTTAAAATTAATAGATATATTATTACTTACCTACCACCATATGGTAGGTAAGTTTTTAAAAAATATTATAATATTATAGATAGAAAATTTGAATGTCTCAACAGAACTCTGTTGCTTACATTCGTACAAACGTTTACTCCTTATAACCAGTAAATCTTCCCCTATTGATGGTACACATCCTCACCACTGCTCAAATACAGTTATAACTCCTTACTGCGACTCCTTGATGGTGAGTTTTGCTTCATATCGTCTTTAACAGTACTTCTCCACAGTGTTGAATATATTTTATGTTTACCTTCACTAAGATAGGAAGAACGTTGTTAAGGTCTGAATTGCATTAAATTTTTGGGACAAATTAGTATTGCCCGGTACATGGCATTGTTAAAAAGATTTATTAAGGAAGGTGTACGTGTTTTGAGTCGATATTTTTATTTTATTTTTCTTGTGACTTATATATATGTGAAAAGTTTTTATAGTAAAATAGTTTAAAAAGTTTTAAATTATTATGTGTTTCAGGAAATTATAAAAAAAAAGTTATGAAAATTTTGTTTAAAACTGTTGACAACTGAACAAATCTGATTAATCACCGAGTAAAAGAATAATAACTCCAATTATGCTTTAACCGGTAAGTTTAATATTTAATGAGAGTTAATACTTAATAAAAAATTAATAATAAATTATTTAAAAAAATATTTTAAAATATATTCAATATTAATGAGTTATACAAAAAAAATTATATTGTATTATTAAAACGTTATTTAAGATGTTAAAAAATTTTCAAAATTATATATTATATTTTATATATATTCTATTTTATTTTTATTCTTTTTATGCAATTAGAAATATTAGAATTTTTATAACGTCAATTATTTCATATTGATATGAGTATAAAATATGATATTTTATAATATAATTTTTAATCTTTAATTTTTAGTTTTTACTCTTTAATATTTAATAAATATATTGTTGAAAAAGTTACCTTTTTATTAAACAGAAAGTAATTGCTCCCTCATACCATATTAAATATAAAAATAAAGTCAATTACAGTTTACCTTATATACTTTTCTAATAGTCTAATAATCCAAAAACAGTAATAGCCGATCAATTTTTATTTATTTATTTACTTTATTATTTTATAATAGAGGTAGACGTAGTCTAACGGACTGCTTAGAGGAGGATTCTAAGAGGCAGCTAAATATTTTCGATATGACATTGAAACAAAATGATATAAGGCATTAATACGAATTTATTTTATAAGAGATCTTGATTATTGAAATTTTTTTATTTTTTGTTTTCAAATAATATGTCATATGTATGAAACTATTATATATATAAAAAAGGATTTTTTTTTAACTCCTTTCTGGAACACCAATTTTTAGTTACCTTTCACATAAATCTACACTTGTTTATTAAATGAAATAAATAATATCATTGAGTATTTGTGGCTTATTGTGGTTTATTGGAGTAAACAAATGATATATGGCACAACTTCAATGAAAAAAATCACATGAAATTATATCCTATGATAATTGTAGCCAGTTCAATCGATACTTTTGGAGATCACAAAATCATTGAGTTTTTCTTATATTATATATACATAGATATATTTATTAATAAAATTGCTGTTAACCCATATAATAATTAGTGGAAAAAAATATCAGAAAAAAATAATTGAATAAAGTATTCGTGTTGCTGTAAAGCTAGACTTTCTTTGTATGGTGACAAAGAAGCTTTATTAAAATTTAGAGGGATTTTGAATAGCAAAGAAAGAAATAAAGGACAAACACAAAACATTTTCAAAGCTACTCTTCTCTACAAAAAGAGTAGCTTTGAAAAAAATAAAGAATAGGTGAACCCAAAAGTTAACTTTCAATTCGTTGAACTTGTATTTCCAAAATAAAGCTGTAGTTTATAAGCTCAGCCTTGGCTTCTTGTGGATAAACACGATTAGTCATCGCTTCTAATTTGACAGGCACGAGTTCTAAGCCTGGTACTTGCAGTCCAAACAAATTATATACGGACTATAAACTAATTAAATAAAAATTCGATTATTCCAAAGATCACAGATGAAGAGTACTTGGCAATACTCGAAACAGCGTTGTATGATCAGCCAAACTTCAATAAAATTAAAATAAATTTTTGTGTTTGTCCTTTATTTCTTTAATTATGACATGAAAAATTAGAAATAATATGTCGTTCTCCATTGACGATTACACCAATGCAATTTTCATCTACAAAATAGGTTATTTGCACGCATCCACATACATTCTATTAAGGGCATGAGAGTTTTCCTAACTTTAAATGCAACAATCATGGCTAGAGATAAATTTTCTATAAAGCAATGAAGTTGTTTCAAGTTTCTCTAAAGACCAATCTGTAATATTTCTTCATAATAAATATTTTTTTATATCCAAATTCTTAGATCAACTGCATTTTATAAGACTTAATATGGAACATCTTTACAAAGTCTAAATTCTGGAGAACGATATTTTATTGGAATCAATATTCTTTTACAATTGTGTCAGAGCATTGTTTTTATGGGTTTGATTCTAGGCGTCAAAAGCATTACCATAAAATCCAAATTTTTCAATTACATGTAAAAAAGTAAACACTGTGGGTTGATTATATCAATCATCAATTTTATTTTATATGAGAAACGTTACCCGACTATATTTATTGTTTTGCTGACAAATTTCAGGAATTTATAATCGGTTTGTATCTATGTATCTACCACATTAATTTAACACAATTATCACAAAACTGCCCGATAAGATGTTTAAAAGATATATCATTTGTTATATTGGTTTCAATATTTTTTGATCCCAACCTTACTCAACTAAAACTAGTATTTTTTGTTATAATGACTTTATTATTATTATTTTTTTTATATTATATACATATATATATATATATTTATATATATGTATATATATATATATATATATATATATTTCATAGGCAGTATAAATAAGCTCAAAGAGCAGTGTCTTCTTTCGTGTTTTATATTGTCGTTTCTCAGTAAGAATCTATTTAATAAATTTATTGAATATTCCGTATCTACTTCATTTAAGGGAAATGACGAATTTTATTAAACCACTGACCTACAAAACTCCCAATATTGTTGCACGAAACTGAAATTGATTTTGGTTTACTTAACTTTGCTTAAAAAAATAATAATAATATTATTATTATACTGATTCATATTATTATTGAAATTAAAAACTTTTAAATCATTTTTTGTGTTATTAAAAAATTTATTATTCCAAAAGTGGTCAAATAATATTCGATTAGTAAATTTTTTACTGCCAGCAATTTGCATGTTTCAAATTTTTATTTGAAGTTTTCATCAAATACAAAATTTACTTAACCTAATGCTCTGGAAGAAAACCTTGGAATTATGCGAATACTATATAAATTCTTACTTTTATCTTTAAAGTCTAAGTAAATAAAAATGCTCTTTGCATTTAAAAGAAAGTTAGATTTCTAAAGAAATCCAATAGGCGTAACTCTGCAATATTTTTGCAATTAATTTGAATAATTTGATGACAATTTAATTCAATTAGTGCAGTCTGCATACAGAAAAGGTTTATAAAAAGTTTTACTATGTAGAATCTTTCTTTAGTTCAGTCCAATATACATTTAGAACAGTCTTTGACTGCTACACATCTCTAAATGCGATGTCGATGCAGTTCAATATCTCACTAATCTGGGTTCTCGGTCATACGAATATTTTCGGCAATTGCAAAGCAAGTTAGCTAGCCAATCGGGGTGCTTCAGGAAACCTCTCGAAACACCAAAACAAACGCATATCGTTGACATCATGCACAATAGTATTAAGTTCATCCTGTACTGTTCTTTTTAATAAAAGATGGGAAGACTCTACGATATGGAGATATCTGTATGCAATTTGGCCACACACCAATAGAGGAAAAACCAAACTCTCTCAAAGAGATGCCCCGAATAGATATCAGTCTTGTAGTAGATTTACTTACAGGTCATTGTATTCTAAGTAATCATAATAGAAGACTAAATCTCCCTTTCAACCACATCTGCCGCAGTTATGGTAAGAACAATGAGAGTGCTGCCCACCTGCTTTGCTTCTATCCGGCATATACGAGGAGCCGCCTTAATACTTTTTTTTTTTTTTTTTTTTATTTTTAACTATATATCTTTATTGAATCGCTTTAAATTAAAGCCTAACAATAAGTTTTAGAATCTTAAAGACTAATAACATTACATTACAAATTATTTTATATAAACATACTATAATGATACATATAATGATTTGTAAATTATTTCAAGGGGCCTCTGAATAAGTAGCCAGGGCTTATTTACCAGATATCACGGTGTATAAGTTGAATTAATCAGGATGATCATTAGGAAAGTAGGATGGCGGGTCTATCGTTCCGTTTTAGCCTAGAGGAAGTAGTCATATTAGCAAGAGGTCTAGCCAGCGGATTTATATGGTTTTCAAGATTAGAAATATGTTTCTGCCTTATTCTCTCGAATTCGACTTTAACCATCGGAATTCTTAAATCGAAATGTATGTTTTCATTTCTGATATACCAGGGTGCACCAGTTATCATTCTTAAGATCTTTGCTTGAGCTCTTTGCAGGATTTCTACATTTGACGAACAGGCATTGCCATATAGCTGTAAGCCATACATCCAGATTGGTTTAATAACTTGGTTGTATAACAAGACTTTGTACTCTAAACATAAGGGAGACTGATGACCGATTAACCAGCGAAGGCTTAAAGCTTTGAGCTTCATTTGAGTCCTTTTTGTTTCAATATGCTTCCGCCAAGTTAAGCGTTTGTCAAGGTGAATACCAAGGTATGTCACTGTTTCTGTTTGCGGAATTACTATTCCGTTGAGAGTGATAGTTGGTGATGAGGATCTGTTAAGAGAGAATATTGTATGACGACATTTTTGCTCATTGACTTTAATTCGCCATAGTGATAACCAGCTTTCAATGGAGTACAAATGATTTTGCAGTTGACTGGAAGCGATAGCGGCATTCTTATGTCGGCACAAAATAGCGGTATCGTCAGCAAATGTTGATATTACTAAATTGGTATTTGTAGGGATATCTGAAGTAAAGATAAGGTACAAGAATGGACCAAGAACGCTGCCTTGTGGAACTCCTGCAATTATTGGAAAGTCATTAGTTGTGTGCATATTGTACTTTACCTTAAAAGATCTGCCTATCAAGTATGATTGAAGTACTGCGTGTGAGTTTTGCGGGAGTACTTGTCGTATTTTGTGTAACAGGCCCTCATGCCATACTTTGTCGAACGCTTGTGCCACATCTAAAAAGACACCAGAGCAATATTCTCGATTTTCAAAAGCACTTCTTATTTCGTTAGTTATTCTGTTCACTTGCTCGATAGTAAAATGTTTTTGACGAAATCCAAATTGATGGTTTGGGACCAAGTCTCTATCTTGGAGGAAAGGCATAAGTTTTGCAAGGAACACTTTCTCAAATAATTTTGACAGACAAGGCATCAAACTTATAGGTCTATATGATGCGGCTAGTGTTGAATCCTTTCCGGGCTTTTGAACCATTATAATTAACGCTCTTTTCCATTCCGTCGGGATATGTCCAAATTTTATTATGGCGTTAAAAATCTTTGTAATGAATGAGATTGCTACGAAGGGCAGATTTTTTAACATAATTGGAGTTATAGAATCATGTCCAGGTGCTTTTTTGCAGACAAGTTTTTCTTTGATGGTTACCTTGATATCGTTTGCGGAGATTTGTAAGTTGATAATATTATTGTTAATATGTTGAGCTGGTAAATTCAAATTATTGGAGGGATTTGGTTGAAAAATTTGACTGAGATGGTTAGCAAATACATTAGCTTTTTCTTCGTCGCTCCGCGCCCATTCACCGCTGAAGTTTCTTAACGGAGGCACTGCTTCGACAGGTGTTTTTATAGTTTGATCAGCCTTCCAGAGTGATCCTTTGTTAGTCGTGTTTGGGGACAGCTTCTTAATATATTCGTATTGTTTGTTTTCTTTGTCTCTTGCAAGAGCGCTCTTTAGTCGATTTACGGCTTCTTTTAATTTAGATTTGGTTGATGGGGATCTATTTTGTTGCCATTCTCGACGAAGTTTTCTTTTTTCGGCTAGAAGTCTTTCGATTTCACTGTTGCTAAAATGCTGCTTTCTTACCTGAGAAGGCAAATTTTGAGATGTAGAAATTTCGGCAGCTGAGGAAAGAATCATGTTGAATACTTGTACTGCATCATCCACCTGGTATTTGTTTTTAATTTTGTAATTGGTATGAACGTGAGTACTTATGTATTTCTTAAATTTCAGCCAGTTTGTTTTTTGAGTTGTAAGTCTTTGTGGACCTTGAATTAGTTGGGGTTCTTCATGAACTATTAGGAAGATTGGAGAATGATCCGATGATAATTCATAACTTGTGTACACCGAAATAAAGTCACGACGAATACCCTTCGTTACAGCGAAATCAATAAGATCTGGGATTTTGTTGTTGTCTGATGGCCAATACGTAGGATGCCTGGGTGATGCGACATCTAGTTTGTTGTTCTTGTTTGTTACCACGTTGAAGAGTTTTTGACCTTTAGGATTGCAGAGCCGAGAGCCCCAAAAAGTGTGTTTTGCATTGTAGTCTCCTGCAGCAATGAATTTTTCTCCCAAAGTTTTGAAGAATGCAAGGTACTGCATTTCGTTTAGTATAAAGCGAGGGGGGCAATACACTGCTGATAGGGTAAGATTGTAGGTAAAGCATTGTATGCACACTGAAGTTGCTTGAAGGAAATTTTCAGCACATGAGTTCACAAAATAGTGTTTTAATCTTCTTCGGACTAAAATTCCCGTACCTCCATGTGCTTTGCCGTCAGGATGATTTGTTTTGTAAAATATATAGTTTGGTATAAAAAAGTAGTTTTTATTAGTTAAGTGAGTTTCAGAGATGAGCATCACATCAACTTCATTTTGGTTTAAAAAATTCAAAATTTCTAATTTATGTTGGCTTATGCCGTTTGCATTCCATGCACATATTTTTATGCTACTCATTACCTGGCTAAAATCGCTGACATCAATTGCGATTGCATTTGTATTATTTGGTTGAACATACTTAATACTTAAGGGACTTTCTTTTTTGAGGATCTTGGCAAACTTCAGGACCACCCTTTGAATAGCATCATAAGCTTTGGCATAGCTTCTAGATGGTTTTAATCATTGGCTTTTTAATAATACGGTTGGGCCTATAGGTCTAAGTGGATTTTCTTGGGATCGCCGCTATAATTAGCTTCTTTCCCAATCTATTTAAAAAATTCGAGTGTGACATATAATATATATTATGATAACCTCTTTTAACCAAATCCCAATTGTTTGCCATTTTCTAGTGTCTGTGAAAATCACAAACTCGTGTTTTTTCTTATTGGAAATTATTAATATATCTATTGAATTATTCTTCACAGAAGTAGCTTAAATTAAAGTATTTGGATTAATACTTATAACATTCAGCTCTTTCTGATACTACATATGTCAACCGATTTAACATGAATATTCTTTTATTAATAAAAGATAAAAAATTCAATTTTTAAGACATAGGACTTAAAAGTCTGATGTATAATAAAAAACAAACAATTACAATAAAATATACTTTTAAGTAAAATTTTTGTTTTTTTAATAAATTGTCAAGCATTGGATTAATTACCATTAAGTCCAACCTACTGTATTCAGTCTAAATATTTTATGAGCTAATAGTAGATACCACTTATTTTATTATTAGTTTATAAAAAATCAAATTTGCTTGAAAGGGAGTGTAAAGCAGGGAACTCATTTTTTTTTATTATTTGAAACACAATACGTTCAAGTCGTAGTTCAAGTACAAAGCTATATCAAGCAGTTTTGTTATATTTCAGAATACGTTTTAGAATTGTGAAGTTATCAAAGACTTAGTGCTAGTAGAGTAGTAAACTAAATTATTATTAGACTATTAATTCGGAAGTAGAACTGAAGGCTTGATTCCTTTCGTTTGGTTGCTGTTGTAATCGTTTTTGGTGCTTTACCACGAACTTTTGTATTACTGCAGCCACAGTTTCGATCTTCAAGTCCCGATGGAGTACAGTATTTCTAATGAACCACGGAGCGTTGACTAAATTTCTTAAAATTTGAAATCATCCAAATCAAATTTGAAATTTCCATACGTCCACACCGGAGCTAAGAATTGCTTGTATATCATTAATTTGGTGTCTAGAGAGACGAATGGTTTTTTCCCAAGAAGCCAATATAAATTTTTGTATTTGGATTCTAGTTCAACTCGTTTTTTATTTATATATACTTTCCATTGTAACTTCCATTCATGCCAAGTTATTTAGCTGTATTTCGGTATGGTATTCGAGCACTGCATATAGTTATCGGCAAATAGTCGATTTATAGTGAAATAGTAAAATTTACATGGACGGATTTCGTTTGGTTGAGTTCAATTTTCCATTTTTTAGTCCAACTTATAATTTGATTAAATAGGAAACTAATGAATTTAATATATAAAGCATATTGCATATTTAAGCATATTGAGTGAACAATATAAACAGTTCAGAGCTAAATCTCAGCTCGCTTCGTTTGTGAAACTTTTCTTTTTTTATCATACAATATAAAATTTTTTTTTCAACTATAATAATTTCAGACTTAACTTTTATGTAAATAGAAAATAAAATAACTGATGTTCCAGCTGATTTATAAAATATCAAGTATTAAATTACTTTAAAAGTCGAAAAGAGCATGAAGTTATTGCACTTGTATAAACGCAATCCAAAAATAATCTTATTATTTTCAGTAATTTTTGTTGGTTCTTTAAAGGAAGATTTATTAAAATACTGATTCCTTGTTTTGTTAATCTATTTTCATACTTTTTATATATATCGTTAGTTTGTTCTGTTTAAATCCCCTGAAAGTATGCAAATGTTAAATAATTTCTTGCACTAACACAATTAAATGTTTTACTAATTTTTTGCATGCTTTTAGCAATGAACGCTGTTCTCCAACTCAACAGATTTCACAAAATAAATGTCAGTCTATATGTACTTCCCTATATAAACAGACAGACATATCAATATTTCCATGTGTTGGAGTGTGTATGTATATGTGGAGATGCATGGATTGTATGAAAATGTGTTTGCATAAAGCGAGTGATTTAAACACATTAGTCTGTTGCATATTTTGCTACTCTTGACGCTGCTGCTCCTGTTGAATTTGCCGGTGTTGCTTCTTCCAACAGGAATACACTTCCATACTTCCTTTTTCACTTCATAAATACGCACTTAATTATGTTCATTAAAGTTTGATGATATTTGCAGAAAGCTTTCACTTCAGTTCAACATATTCATTGCATCCACATACCTGTACGGCAATTCTGAGACGTGAGACGTGAGACGTGGCTTCATGCATCGAAATAAATATGCATAGCAGCTAATTGTGACCATTTTCTGTTTAATTTCCATTTTAAATGCTAATGCATTGGATATACGAGTATCTGAGTTCTACAGGATGAAGTAGTCATAGTTACTTAATGCCAGAGAAACATTTTCATATGACTCGTACTTTTACTAACTACACAATTTTTTTCCTCTTTATTTATGTATGAAAATATATTATGTAGTTATATGGACAATGCTTGTTGCATGTTTTTCTACAATGGAAAAACTAAGTAGTGGTCTTATTTTTGCTTTCAGATAATAAATTTTTTACGTATTTTATAATAAATACACACTTAACACAGCGGCGGAAAAAATCCGCTATCTATGCATCATTTTTTTCGTCTTAAACTTCAACTGCACTTTACATCAACATAGCTTAGTTTTCGAGATATTAAGGCCTAAGCTTAGAAATTTTTACATGAAACCAACAATAACATGTGGCTTCTAACACATATTTTTGTTGTTGTGAACACTGCTTTTATATACTAATAGGTGTTAGATGGCGCTTAAAGTTATGTTAACGTAAAGAACGTCTTCTCATGGAGTCTTGTTCCATTTTGGAGTATAACTGATAGCAAGTGAATTTTATTTATGGCATTTGACCAGAGGTGTATATAAGTTCAACGTATATAGGTCGCCTACAAATTCGATTGTCCTTGATACTTGTTTGATTACTTACGGCACTGTCGCACAACTTCTATTGCTACCGGCGGAATTTATTCCTCACGCACTGGTGGTGAGTAAATTTTCACTTGCGACACCTAGTTGGAGGTGTGAATTTGGTTTCACAGAAGTTAGGACCTACAGGTTCTTCTGTGCTCAACAAAACCAATTGGTTAGTTAAAACCAATATCGTGGTGGCTATGGTTAATATGAAAATATACACTGGTAGAATAAGACAATTATGCATTGTGGCGATTTGACTATTCACATTTGGGTGAGAATATTACCATAAGGAACAATTTTTCTGTATAGTTATTTTAGGTAGCAAAAATATCATGTTTTAAGAGCAAGTTTAACCAGTTACGCCTTTTTACAATTATTGACATGACATGCTAATGCATTAATGCTAATGTCACTAATGCAATATCATCTGTATATCCGGTTTTTGCTATATCATCTGGAAAATTAATTTTGGTTTTAGTTGTCTATAAAATCGTGTAGAATAGTGCTGCATACTACACTATAGGATGGTATAAAATTGTATGTTAGCGTATAGTGTATAAGAGTTTTAAATGGCGTAGAGTAAAGCTATTAAATAATAAATAAAGGCATTTTATTCGATAGTATTATGCAGTGCTATATATTGTTACTTAACAATAACAACAATTTTGGAGATATCGGAAACTTATTCTAAATTCAATTGTCGCGAAGTGAAAACTCTATAACATTATCAATTGCCTACTCACTTTTACAAATTCACGACTTCAAGTGTTTTTTTAATTTACAACCAAACATACAAGAAGTAAAATTTTTAAATATTTTTTTAATATTTATGGTAGGTTCTCACTTCACCGTAGTATGTGGGTCAAAGTAATGTGAAAATTCTTGCACACACAAAAAAATCAACAGAAAATAGGAAACGCCGCAACAACAACCGAACGTGTTTTAAAACAAACTTTTTCGCTTTTATGTATTTATTTATGTATATAAGAGTACGTACACTTTTATGTGTTTTTTATTATTTCAAAATTTTAAAAATTCTTCAACTACAAATATAGGCAGCCGAAATTTCAATGTTGCCTTGCCTGTGCTCTATTATTTTTGGCGCCAAGTGTTATAAAGTTTCACTTATTTAAGCCCAGCGGAGTAAGTAAATAAAGTTTTTGGTTAAAAAATTTACAAGCAGCGTGTGGCATACTTTTAGGCGTTCTTGCAGCTTAATATTATGAGTGCTATTATTTGCTTTCCAATTGTTGTGCTATGTGGTGTGTGCTGTGTGCTGTTTGCTGTGCGCTATGTGCTATGTCTGCACTTCCGTACATACGTACATGCGGTAATGGAGGTCTATGTGAAATGGAACGTACTTGGGAAAGCAGAAAAAAAAGTATTTCGGTAAGGTGTTGAAGATGTTTATTTGCCTTCCTGAAACTACGTGCAAGGTTAATAAAAATTTGAAGTTTTTCAGTTAAGTTTTATTGAAGTTGACATTAGTATTAAATTTTGTAGAAAAAAAAAATACGATTTGCATATCTGTAATATTGAAATGAATTTAAGTTGCTGTACATTTTGAGAGGGAATAAAAATTTAACACTGCATCTTGCAATAACACGTTTGTCTAGAATAACTATACTCGTTTGTCGTTATCTATGAAATGATTGGAACTAAGATATGCGCTGATAATTTTATTCGAATTATTTATTCTAAAAAAAATATTTTAAAAATTATATACAATTCTTAATAATAAAAAATGCAGTTTTTGAGCAAAAACTTTAGTAGCATATTTTTCTACTTGAACTTACTAAAATGTAAATGATAATATCCTCAAAGGATTTTACAATTATGATTTCTTATTTTGAAAACAGTAACTACTCTCAAATGTGGCTAATATTTTGAACAAGACGCGATATTTTAAAAGACAGAAATTTGAAGATTATATATTCTGTTTCTAAATAAACTAACATAGCGCGATTTATATCAAGCTCAATAATCATTAATAATAATTTAATATGTATACTAATACGTAGTTGTAAAAGGTATGGTATTTTATTGCGGCGTTCATGCCTTAACAAATACTAACTCAAAATGTGATAAGATATTGACATAAGATATTTTAGTATGTTAGTAATTGAATATATTAACTAAGTTATTCTAGTTATCGGCTCTAGTAGTTATTCGATTCCTTTTTGGAGTAGTGCCGAAAAGACACTATCAATAACTAGAGAGTTCAGCGGCTTGAACGAATTAAGGCATATATACGCCGCAATAAAATACCATACCAAAACGTATATAAACCAAAGAAAGCGATAGAAATAATTCATAACTTTTCAACTACTGAACTTGCATTTTATATAATATGTCCTCAAGTGTTTTAATCCATAAACCAATAGATTGTTTTCTATCAAAGCTGCCTCCATATTCAAGGCGAAGAGAATCTCTTCTTGCAGTTATTGTTATTTGTCAAACAAAAAGCAATTCGGAATGATGTAGGGACTCCTAAACCAAACCTATTGCTAACTATTCAATGGTTTACCAATATTAAATAATTGCTAAACTGCAATTGCTTTTTTCATATATAATATAAACATCTTGATTGAATTACTTACCTGTTCATTTTGGTTGCTAATCGAAGATATCCAAAACCATTGTCTTGATGACCTATAGCCGATTATGACAGCTGATACCCTTTAGTTGTCAATACCAGTATTGCCAATGTTTGCGAAACTTAACTTTCATTCACCAAACTTAACTTTATGCAAATTTATTGCATCATACATAAAATTTAATATATAAATAGAAATAATATATTATATATCGATATATTAAATTAAAAAAATTTACAGATATGAATAACCATTCGTAGTAAACATATTTCAAAGAGCAAGTAATCAATTTTACTATACCAAATATTTTTTGTCCAACCTAAACCATTCATATATGAACCATTTTTTACATACAACTCGTCCTCTAACCCCATCAGTACCGATTTGGTCAGAATTTTTTTATGAGCTCCTTTAGTAAAAATTTGTAAATTATTTAAATTATATATAAAAAATTTTTATATTTTAATTCTGAATTGTATTCATCATCAAGTATTTAATTAAAAAAACAACATTTACATACACAGATCAAAGAGGAACGAGGATCAAAAAATGATGTTACCTATTTTTTTTGTATTGGTTGCACTGACAGTAATGTATATGTTATATTGGATTCACACGAGAATTTTGTTTGTATCTTCAGCTGTTATATCAAATTATTCTTGATTTTAACAGCAAGTGAAGTGCAAATCAGGTAAATTTGCAAAGGACTTCTGACAGCTTAAAATATAGTTGATTTGTAATTTCTACAAAATTAAGCTCATTTAAACTGGGACAGTTCACCGTAGTACAGTATTATGCAGTAGAAACTAGTGCTATTGTGATTAGTTTAATAGTATGTGTCCACTGCTTAATTAAGTAAGTTAACTGAGTAACTTTAAGATTTTGTCGTTTATATTGACATAAGTTACTTGTTGCATGTGAAAGAGTTCTTATGTGTCAGAAAATTTTTTGAAAGAGAGCTTCTATTTATTTAGAAATTTTACTTAACAATAGCCTTAAATTTTTCTTTCAGAGTAGCTAAAAAAAATACTTGCAACTTACGAAAGAAGATATGTGAAGCAATAACAATGCTCTTAAAATCTTCAGAGTAAGGTTTACTCGTAAAAAAAAATTTAAGTATTAAGTTTCAATGTAGCCAATTTTATAAACCTGAAATTTGTTGAAAAATTCCAGTCATCCATTAAAATCACATGAGCATTTCACTTACTTTGAAATTCAAAATTTTTAAATAAATAAATTAATTAATTCAAATATACAAAATTATAATGCTTACCATTGTCCTTCCAATAATAATTTTGTTTTTTTTTTTTATTTAAATTAATTAATTTTTAGTGTTTCCAATTTTTTTTTATCTCATATTTGTGTATAATACAAATCAACCAAAAACATATGTCAAAAAAAGAGCATTTAACATATTTTAGAAGTGATGCCAACTTTTTCAACCACACTCAATGTTGTTTTTTTGCAACTCTGAAAGAAAGAATTACGGTTAAAACATCACACATAACAATTAAATTTATTATTGACATATTAAATCACTTATATACATTTCATATATATAATTACATATTCATTTAATAAAAACAAAGATTTTATTGAATACATACTTCTTCTGTGAGTTTGTTTACAACTCAGCTGTTGTTTGTTGAGTTCAGACTCAGACTCAGCTGTTTGTCTGAGTTCATTTCGCCTAAATGAGACAGTGTGAATGTGCTATTTCTAAGTAAGCAATGCAAACATATTGTTGAAAAGCACGAAAGCTCCTTGTATGGTTAATGAAATTTACTTAGCAATTTCAAGTGACTTAACTGATCTAATGAAGCCAGTTAGAATATACTATTAAAAATGAAAGAAATTGAAATTTTCTTACAAAATGATACAAAACTGTTATTTATTATATGTATATATCATATCTGCAAAGTACTTAGCATATGTATATTTCATATGCTCAAAGTAAATATTTTGTAAAAGTAGTTGAAAAGTATGGATATATAATAAATCTGACAATCAAATTACAATGATATGTCGTGTGAATTGATATTTTTTCTTTTTAATTACAGATGTCAGTTTAAAATTTTTGACAGCTAAAATTACAATCAAATATGTAGATTAATATGTTTGGCTTGGCAACAAAAGGATTCAAAATCTTAAAAAAAACCTTTTGCAACAACACCATAGCAACTTAGAATCATGCATTTATGAATAATAGAAATGCTTTCAGGAAGATCAAAAAGATCTTAAAGATACAGTGAGGCCTGGCCATTCTTTAACGTTCATTAATGATAAAAATGTGGAAATAGTTTAACAGATAGGAAGCGATTTTAATAAACATTTTTAACAAGAAATATTTTATATATATATGCATATATAAATTTTCTTATATAGTTCAACTTTTTATGTATCGATTTGTTTAATTACTCGCTTTTCGTCGCATCTAGTAACCTCATCCAGCGAGTTCGATCAGTGACTTGCTGTTGTCAGTTGTTCGTATCGAGTGTGTTCATATCATTTACCACTTGGTCCATCCTCTGTGATGTATAATAAGCTATAATTAAATATTTTGTTTTTTTAATTTTTATATTTTCACTATTTAAAATGGACTTAAATCTTTAACATTACACAAATAATTCATTTATATAAAAAAAAATTTTGCGAGAGGAAAAAAATGTTCAGTTGGGTGGGTTTAACTGGTTGAGCACTTTAGGTGCACTCAATTTGGAAAGTCTTTCATAGGATTTATGTCGAAATATATTTTGTCTACATTTAGCTTAAATGTAAGACTTTAAAGACTTCGCCAAATGATTTCTAAAAATAAATTTATGAAATAAGATTCTCTTTTTCGCTCATCCGCAAGTTTACATCACCATCAGAAGGATACGAGACAGATGCTTACATGCACTCACCAACAAAATGTGCGCAGCCAAAGGACTACGTGGATCAGAAGAGAAATTTAAATTTTGCATAAATGTCGCTTAAGTTTTTTGGCTGCTGTTGAGGAATGCGACGCACATAAATTACATTGTGCAACTTTTTCACAAACTAAACATTTTTTCCGTGCATAAAACAATGCTCGGGGCATGTGAGTGCCAAGTACTCCATACATTAAATTTCGCTTGAGAAAAGTTCTTCCAAGAAAATGAAATCATTTTATATAATTTCAACCTTGCACGCCTTAAGGCTGCTTGTCTCAATTTGAATATAAGTGCGTATATATTACATGCGCTCGTAAGTGCAACTATGCTTGCAGCAAGCGGATGCATGTGTTTAATATGCATATCGGTAGGGTGCACTTTCCTCTTCTATTATATTTTAAATAAAACTAAATCAGTAACATATTCCTTGCTACTCCTGTTGTATTATTGTATTAATGTTGGTTGTGGCAACGCCAGTCAAGTAGAGTTGCACAATCAAATTTAGAATTACACACCACTTACATATTGATATGTGTGCCAGGACATAGATACCTACAAGTACATAACAACACGAAACGGTAAAAACAATCTAAACAATCTAAACAATCAACTTGGGAAGCATGTTTATCCGTTTGAGAAGATTTTCCATTAAATTTAATTTTCAAGTGCAACAAAACAGTTTTCCTGGTCCTTTTTCCATTCTTATTTTTTCCATATAAATTTTCCTTCTGTCCTCTTTTTCTCAACACATTTACTGGGCTTTCAATTGTTTCTTATACGGCATCTACACTGCGACTCAAGGGAGTACTATGTATTTGTCCTATGTTTTAGGACGTTTTTGTTTTTTTTTCTTGCGTTCTTGTTGCGTATCAACAGCGTATCGCATCATAAAAATTATGTTATAAAAAGCAAGAATATAAATATTAAGCACGTCTTTAGGCGTTTAAATAATAAAGAAACGAAAATAATAAGCAACTCGAAAGTTATTCTAAAGTTTTGCTTATGCGATGGAAGTAATGGAAGTTCGGTAAAACTTACCTGCAGGCTAATTGCGAGTTAATTTTTCCAACCCTATTAATAAACGAAAATATTGAGTGCAAAGCTTTCTCACTGAATTTCCAACCCAAAGGAAATGGAATTTTTCGACTTTTAAATGTGCGTTTAAGTTGTTTATGCGGTAAGTTGGGTTGCGCTCGTTTCAATCCTAAAGGCTCTCCACAGGCCATTCTTTAAAATAATTTATTATAAATTTATATTTTGCAGCAACAGTCTTTTGTTAACGATTGAACTTTGTACACAAATTATTTTTCTACTATCAAGAAACTTTTTAGACAAATATTTAAATTATACTTAACATAGAAATATGAAACCACTTGGGAATAATGTTTTAACCGTAATTTTCAAGCTTTCAAACATTTTTATACCTATAGATTATCAAGCCTCTTCAATGGTTTGATTAGATTGGTTTGAGAGGACACGTGCTACTACAACTGTCAGCTTTTCCTTCAGACAACCTTATTCTTATAGATCATTAAGCCCTCTTCCACTCTGAGATCTTTACTGTCTATTGTAATGTTCACAAACTTGTCTGGAAGAATCGAATCACATTACAATACATAAGAATAAGAAGATCGAACGAGTCTGATTTCATTATTTTTTGCTCGGCCAGTTAAGAAACAACCTCCAAGGCATTAAAATCGCTGCATCTGTAGTCCTGAACAAAAACACAGAAAGTGAGTGATGAATTATATATTTTCTTAACTGTCATAACTGCTGAATAATCTAATAAAGCATTGTTACAATAGCACAGTGCCTCATTAGTATTCCAATAAGTACACGAACTGTAGGTTTGCTGAAATTCAAAAGGTTTTCAATTAGATTTCTGTCTAACATTGGCTAAAAAATTCTGATTACCTCGCAGTCTTCGTGACTAGTCCACTAGTCTATGTGGATTAAATACCACTTTTAATAATGCTGTCTACAAAACGTTCTAGGATTGCGGATTTTCCGAGATTTTGGAATTATTTGCGGTAGACATAAAATGGGTATGATCTTGATATCCAGTTCATATCATCAAAACATGAAATCACATTTCCAGAAAGAAAATTACATTTTGTTAGTATAAAAATCAATCTAAAACTGGGTCTCATTGCTGAAGAAAATTTCGTTTTTTTAATAACTTTTCATAATTTTAACATGTAACATTGTCATTAAACGTCACACACTATTTGCATAAAGGATCACGACGAAGTCAATATAAAGAATTAGACAACTTTTCACAACATTGCTAGGTCTGTTACTTCCAAAAGGCACTTAAATAAAACGGATAACTCTTTATCACACACTTTTGTGATGTTAAGAAAAGTCTTGATTATAATTGATACCCATTTGAACCATATGTTTTGATGGTTTTTTCAATTCTATTTGAGACACCTCAAATATGCTCGTAATAACTGGCGGAAAACTCTGTACGAGATTTGTCTAAAATGTGCTGAAATGAGAAGAAATTATTGGACACCAAATCAGAATTGTATGGAAGATCACTCATAAATTCGATGGTGGAATCTTCAAAAAGTCACTTAAACTTGAAAAGTTGAGTTTTTCCATGGAGTCAAAAGTGAGTCACCTTGTTTTTATTAGTTTCATAATGTAAACGTCTATAGTGTTTATTATTAAACGTAAGTCTTTTTTATCTTCACTGTTCCTTACGTTACCGCGGTTCGGCAGTCATGTGAAAATATTATTGTATCCCTTGCCGCAATGCCATATCAATTGCAATTGGATTGATTGTACATTACATCACACAAGTGACACATGGACAAGTAACCGATTTCACATCTGCGAATAACGAAAATGGAAAAAAATAAATAAAAAAAACTCTATATAATAATTTTAGATGCTTTTTAATGAAGTATTTTTCAAAAAAAGAAAAGAAAAAAACAAGAAGACTAAAAAAAAATTATAATGAAAACTAACAATGAAATGTATAACATAAAAAAATGTAGCATACTCAAGGGCGTTAAGCATAAAATTTATTTTAGCGTAAATTTCATTTCGTTAATCGAATCGATTTTCTTTATAGTTCGTTTTATTGTATCTATTTTAATGTATATATATATATATATATGTATATACATAGATATGTATAATATACTAATATATAGATAGATTATGTACACTTGTATATATGCGTCTACTTCACTTTATTTATGTTTTATTCATTCATATTTTTTATGTTTTTTATGGCAAATTTTTATTTTATTTTTTATTCCATTTATTTCTTCATTGTTAAATGTTTTTGCGATTGCTTTTTTCGAACCAAATTGCTGTGCAATTTTTATGGAACTCTTGAACTGCCTAAATGTTCAACTCCCTATCCATCTACGTATCTGTGTCTTTTTGTCTATCTCTCTGTCTGTCTATCTACTTGCCTTCTATCTGCCGTAATAGTTGGTATATATATATATATATATATATATATATATATTATATATATTTGTGTGTACATATAATTGTGAGTATGTGTCTTTATCTATTTGTTGGTTTATTTGATTATTTGTCTGTCTGCATTTTGCTTGGCATGTCATTTTCAGTAGTGTTCACTTCCGGTTCTAGGCTTTTGGCAGACAACAACATCAATGGCTGATTTCCGCTGTAATACGATATAATGACAACGATAACGTTTAATTGACATTTGTTTGCTTTGGAGATCGTATTTTATTGCAATTCATTCATATTATTTTCTTTTGCCTTATTTGTTTCTGCCATTCATATAATTCATTATTTTCTCAACAGTTTTTTTGAATATAAATTGATTTATTTTTTTTTTCTGAATTTTTTGTTTTAAATCTGCTAACAAGTTGAGGTTAAAATAAATTTCAAAACATTTTTAAGTACTTCAAAGCACACAGTGTAAAGGAAATTTCATTATTAAATTCGAAAAATGATTCAATAGTTTCTACTTAAATTTCTTCTACTTTAATATTAACAAATTTGAATTATGTCAAAAACTCGGATTTAATACTTTTTTTATGTAAGTAAAAAGAACAGTATAACCTAAATAAACACCACGATTATATCTCTATATATCAATGGAAACCCCATTTATTCCGTAATCATCTAAGAGTAAATAGATTAGATTAGATTATGCTGGCAGGCCATAAAGGCCACGCGTAGACCACTAGGGTCCATTGCGATACCAAATCAGAGTCTTGTTTTAGCGATTGTAAGCATCACTTAAGATGCGCGTTTCATTAGCAAAATTTATTAAGATTTCAACAGAAACCTCAGGTATGTACTCCAGTCCTGCAAAACTGAAAGCTCCCAAGTATTTTTGTCGAGTTCTCGAGAGAGCCGGGCAATTACACATCAGATGCTCTAGAGTTTCCTTTGCATCCGGCTCATTGCATTTCCTGCAAGCATCGTTGTGAATTAGGTTTACTTTTCGGGCATGTGATGCAACCAAACAATGACCTGTCAACACACCAATTAATGTTCTACAGTTCCTTCGGTTAAACGATATAACATTCTTGGTGTATTTTTCTTCGTATATGTGTCTACACATAATTCTAGCTGTTCTACAGGTGGTTAAGTTCCGCCACCTTACCTTTGCTCTCCTTATCATGTGCTCGTCCAGAAGTTTATGTATTTGTTTCAGAGGTCTAAGTACTTCGCTCGTTTGTTCCTCTGAAAGTTTAGCGCCATTTTTAGCAATAGCATCAACTGTCTCATTTCCCTCTATGCCTTTATGACCAGGAATCCAGTACATACAAAGTCTGCGGTTGCAGGCTAGTCTTGCTATAGCTTCCTTGCATTCTAGAACATTTTTGGATGATGACCAGTAAGATTTGATCGCCTTAATGGCTGCTTGGCTATCCACATAGAAATTTATGCAGTAGTTTCTCGTTTCATCCCTACACACAAGCTTCGCGGCTTTCTTAACAGCAAACACTTCTGCTTGGAATACATTGCAGTAGTTGGGAAGTTTAAACGGCATTCTTATGCTCAATTCCGCACAATATATGCCAGCTCCTACTCCCACTTCCATCTTTGAACCGTCTGTGAAAACATTTATGGTGTTGCATTTTGGCACCATGCCTTTTTTCCATCCTTCGTTTTCGATCACAGTTTTTATTGTTGCTCCGGAGTACATGATCGGGATCATATAATCCGAATCGAGTGGCGTTCTGATTTACAACGTTATGCCCGAAAGATCTTCGAGTAAGTTGCCCAGTGATGCGTAGCCGTTCGGCTGTTTCTGCCGCCATATTCTCGGCAAAGATATCAATTGGGGGTAAGTTTAGTATAGCTTCTAGAACTGCCGTCGCTAAGAGTAAATAAATCACAATAATATCTTTTATTATAAACTGTTGAAGACTACACCTTTTTATGGCTTTTGATCTTCGAGAGATGACTTTTTGATACCGTTTGGTTTTTAATCCATAATTTTATTTAACTAGGAATCAATGTTTCGTTAAATGCAAATTACTTTATTCAAAATAATATATACGTTTCAAAATATAATTTTGAGAAAATATTGATGTTAATAATGAATTTTAAAAACTGCAATACTTGTATTCGCCTACACAGTATAAAATAGAAGCAACAATACAACTTGTTCTTTTAAAGTTCAAAAGGTATTCATATTTGAAACCAAAAATATGTCAATAATCTTTTATAACCTCCAAAAATTTGTTTTTCTTTCTCGAAACTCAAAACGTTATATTTCAATTCGAAATATATAAAAAGATCGGCAAAAATAATATTATTTTAATACCAATATATAATAGTTCTTGAAGGATAATACCTTCCCATTCTTGTCAACCTTTTTGTTTTCATTTCTAGTCTTTGACTAACATTTTTTTTAAATTTTTATTGACGTGACTACAATTAGCTACAACTATAAGCTACTATTTGCTTACAAAGGAATATTTTGTTCAATATGGTGGTTGGTTTAGTTGAACATCTCATTTAGATCCTATTGATCAATTATGATATCACTCAATTCTAAGACTTACTACTCTTAAAATAGATATAATTTTTTGTCACTAGAAATCGTTTTTTTACTCAATGCATATTATTTGAAAAATCAGCATTGTTTTGCATTCGAATAGCTTGTTAGCTACGAAACCTCTTTAAAGCTAAATTGTCTACTCCAAGTTGGTCTGCATCTCGTATCTGTAAGTATCTTATATTTGAGTTAGTAACTGCGAATACTGCATCAATATTCGTGTAGATTACTAATCTCAAGTTTGTTTGGACCTGCATGAATCTTTGAGTTAACTTCTAGATGATTTTACCCATTTAGTAAATAATAGTAAATACCGAACTGTAAAGTTTTTAAAGGAAGGTTTTGCCTTCATTAACTGTGTATACAAATACTTAAAAATATCGAATATAAACCATTTCCGACGACATGGGTCAGTGCCAGAAACCAAACGCAATCAAAAAAGCTCATCTGAATTAATAATAAAAAATTTGACTTTCTTACATTAAGACCGAAAAGTTTTCGGAAATTCTCATTTAAAATTCGCGCGCTGTATATTTTTCGATATTTTAAGTTTATGTAGTTTGGCAGCAATTAAGTACAATTACTATGCCAAAAATGAGCGCGATCTGTCAGACAGTTCGTTTACGGCAGCTGTTTAAACCAGTTCACCTCATTAGTGCGTTGCGAAAAAAACAATGGAAAAAAATATTGAACAAAGAGTTTGCATCAAATTTTGTGTTTCGAACGAAATTTCGTGTGCAGAATCGTTCCGAATGCTACAAAAGGCTTATGGGGAATCAGTTTTATCGAAAACTCAAGTTTATGAGTGGTACAAAGCCTTTCAGGACGGTCGTACGACCGTCGAAGACATTTAGCAACGCACTACTGAGGTGAACTGGTTTCAACAGCTGCCGTAAACGAACTGTCTGACAGATCGCGCTCATTTTTGGCATAGTAATTAATGACAGTGCTGCCAAACTACATAAACTTAAAATATCGAAAAATATACAGCGCGCGAATTTTAAATGAGAATTTCCGAAAACTTTTCAGTCTTAATGTAGTCTAAATTCAAATCACTGGATTTTTAACTCTACTTGCACTTGTTAACTACCTCATGTCAAAAATGGGAATAAATATCATCAAAACCTACAGATTTTATAAAATGCAGAGTAAAACATCCGCTCTTATAAAGGCTTTTCATGCTGCTATTGTCAGTCTCCGTATGTGCATTGTGTTGAACCGAACAAGGTCAAAGATTTTTAAATAGAAGATATTATTGAGCTTATCAGTAGCCTGAAAACATTTGAATTAGCTGTGGAGACTCTTTACAGGAATAGTTTAATAGATCTCATTGATCGCAATATTCATAGTTTCACCTCCTAAACATAATAAATATTAAACTGCTTGAATGCTTTTATATTATAGAATATGTTAACTACAATCAGAAAAGAACTACCGTATATAACTTAGTTTAAATAATATATTAATTTTATAGTTTTCTGTTTCACTGAGATCTTTAAAAATCTAGGATCTTTATGATATATGCATACAAATATTGTGTTGTGGTCATTTTCACTACAGTTGTAACAATTTATTCTTTGGGCAGTATTTTTAATTTTTCTATGCGATATTTTTAAGTTTTGTTTCTTTTAAGAAAATAAAACAAAATAACAAATTAAAAAATATTTTTTTTTTTTGTATTTCAAGAAACAATTATTTCGGACTATACCTATAGTTATATAGATTAGACGTACATAATAGCCTTCAAGAACTATATTTTTTCTTGTTTCTAAATTCTAGTACTTCGCGAACTTAAAAAATTAACGACTGATATTCGATCGATCCGCCTTTAGGGTATGTCTAACATATATTGTTTATATATTGTTGGGTCATTTCCCAGTGCATATATATGTATACTAACCCCTCTTTCTCTTCTCTAAGAATCCAAACAAACACGTGATAAACCGTCGTATACGACTGCATTTCCTTTCCCTCTTTCGCCATCGCATTTCTTGCGTGCCATTTTCTATGCCTGGAATAAACGCAAGTAAAATATGCTCTCAAGCTAAAATTTTCTTCCATAATTTAATAAAATCAATTGGACTGGATCGATATTAAATGATTTGAACTTGATTCCCAACAATTGCTTTATATCTGGGAGAGTTATCTCAATGCCTTCTTCTATTGTCATGATATCTCTGAAATTGTCGTATAAAAATTTTTGAATTTTGTGGTGGTACGTACCAATTTTTACTAACATAATAAAGTTTGGACTCCGAATTAAATAAAAAAATCACTAACATTAACACACCAGCATTTTTAACAATATTATATTCCGATATTATATAATATATTCACGCAAGCAGCATGTATTGTTAAGCACATACTTGGTATATTTTATTGTTTTTGGTATGTTATCATGTGGACCACTGGCTACCCACATATTAGTTTTTTTCAAATTTGTGAAAACTAACTATAAACATAGTGATTCTGTATTAAGTACACTATACATCTCATTTTCTTAAGTGGTATGAATTATTTTTTGCTGGATAGAAATGTAAAATTTTTTGAAAACTACGAAGGTGGTATGCATTTCATCATTTCTGATTGCTTCTGGTATATGACTAACAATATTTCTGAAAAATAAGTGGTACATCTTAAAGAACATATGTCAAAAGCAAATATGTTGTTATGGAATGTCTTCAGTGCTGACTCTATTAAAAATTCTGCTTAATAAATATATATGAGATCCAAGTAATAGTCCATCATCCTGAAGAAAATCCTGCTTTAACCTCCTTGCTTTCGACAACTGACCCTCAAAGCCATTAAAAATGTCCCAATTAGGCGATTGTAGAAGTCTAGCCCTCTTTACACATGTTTTGTGTAGTCGTTTGAAAAGTCGCAATAGTGTACGCAAAACTCTTGCAAGTTATTCATTTAAGAGATATAAAAAAACCTTTCTGGGCACACAAAACCAATACGTTGATTTATTATGGCCTTTGCTGTACTAATAGCGTTTGCATCCCGGACTAAAACAGCACAACCAATTACTATCGCAGGTTACATGACCTAATAAAGTTTAAAGTACCCCTTACAAAAAAGTACAATTAGATTCTATCGAAATACTTTCAGCTCGCCTGCCGAGTGGCAAATTTCTTCAGTTGATGATCCAAATGACATCACAGTCTATAAAGCATTCACTCTAAATTACACCCATCGGTAATTTTTGATATGGGTATGTATCGACAACTACCACAAGTGAGATTAAGGAAGACAAGTTGAGTATCTTCCCACGCTATTTGCATAAATTAATAATTAATTTATAAGATTGCTGTGTCATCTGCAAATCTATCTAATATACCTCCATTCGTGAGTGCAATGTCTGTTATATACAAAAGATAATGTCACATGATAGGTATCGCAATTTTTTCGAGTTAAAGCTTGTTTCCATGTTTAATGAAGAAATACCTTGAAATTTGTAGTAATTATAGATTACTTTCTAATATGAAGAGATAGCTCCCATTTCGCACCGAGTTAAGGGCCTATGATATGTGAAAATCCGATTGTGCAATATTTTTCAGATCTATCTGACTAATTCATGAACTTGGACTATAGTAATAAACATTTGGAGATGATCATATTGTGGAATTCGCTTTTGACTTCTTAAGTCTGTTTGCTTCGATTACTGATGTCAAACATTTGAAGAATAGAATTTTTATGACATACTGTAGTTCAGAAAGTAGACCCTTTTGATAATATGTTATGAACTAACATTTTCTGGGTTTTTACTTGGTTTAAGTAAAATAACTATTTGTAATATTTTTTCATGTAGAGGTAACAAAAATATATAAATAAATAAGATATATTGAAAGAGTAACTAAATAATTTTTAAAAAAATAATTAGTTTCATATTAATATTAAATTTTGAACTTCTTTCAGTACCAAATTAAGGGATGAAATAAAAAAATATTTAATAAACTGAAAATTGGTCTATATCTCATGGATGAAGATTTTAAACAAAAGTTTGACCAGATGGATTTTCATTTAATATTGAAAATAGGTCTTAAGCGTTTCATTTAATTTTTTTTCATTTTACAAAAAAAATGTCTTAGAAAGTATAATAAACATTTTTTAAAAAAAAACTGGGCTAAGTTATTTCAATATTACTTAAGTATTATTATATATATATATTATATATTATATAATATATATTATATATTATATATTATATATTATATATTATATATTATATATTATATATTATATATTATATATTATATATTATATATATATTATATATATATATATTATATATATATATATTTATATATTATATTATATATATATATATTATATATATATATATTATATATTATATATTACTATATTTATATATTATATATTATATATTATATATTATATATATATATTATGTATTATATATTATATATTATATATTATGTATTATTATATATTAAGAACGAAATTAAATTATAATTAATAAACTGAAAATTGATCTCCAAGTTTTGTGGAAAACTTTGCTGTATTGAGGTTTTTTGAACTAAACTTTTTTCGGATGAACTTCAAAGTACATCTCCATCATCAGATTACTCTTAATTTAATTAAGTAAAAATATTGGAGCAATATTTTTTACTTAATTATTAAGATTTTTAGATTTTGGCTTCAGGTTTTTTATCGTGTATAGTGAAAATTAATTCGAAATTAATTCCCCCGCCAACACCATTTGTTTATTTTTTTGGTTCTTCTACGAAGAAACTTCAATAAAACGAAACATGCGGTACATATTTTCATTATTTTATACGGTAAGACAAACGGCCAATAGGTCTAAGTGTATCCTTAGCATCGCGATATAATTTAACCTAACCAAAGATTGATTTAAAACGCTTTATTGAGACAAAGTCCTTTTAGTAATCACCTTTTCTTAGTGAATTATAGTGCTAAACTTTCAATGAAATATCCTACACCCTACATACTCACTTAACACTTAAGAGTGTCCACATTTTTCAAAATTAAAATAAAATAAATTTTAGAAACTAAAATTTTTGATTATATTTGCAAAAAATATAGTGAAATAAACACTCACATACACACAAAAACACACAGTGAGCGAGTGAGAGAGACAGAGAGACACACATTTAATTAAATTACAAATTAAAATTGTTTACTTAAAACTTCATCCTTTAACAGCTAACAAAAGCAAATCAAATCAAAGTGAAGTAAAATGAAATAAAATAAAGCAAAAACAGAAACAAAAACAGAAACAAAATCAAATATAAAATAAAACGAAACGAAATAACAAATCACACAGCAAATACAAAGAAACAAAAACAAAAACAAAAACAAATGAACATTACTGAAATGAAATAAATGACAAAATCTTAATGCCACATGCCACAGCATAAGCAGCCACTGAAGTAGCACACTGTAGTGGAATACTCTGAAGTTGGAATAAGAAGCAGCACGCAGCAGGGAGGGGAACAGTCGGTAACAGCAACAAACCATTAAATTTACGAAAGTCGCAATAGGAAGTATCAAACTTTTTCCTTACTTTTTCGTAAATTGCAATTTTATAATTATTTATTTTCATATTTATTTCTTAAGCACACTACATACTCACTTTGTTAGACACAACCAACTGCACAACCAACTACACAGCCAACTACACAACTGCACAAAAATGCAATACGTGTGTGTAGGACAAGAAGAAGCAAAGGAAATAAGTGAAAGGCACACTTTGTTACATTAATCGCAATTTTCTTCGCCCAAAAACTTTTTATTGAAATAAATTTCAAATAAAACAACAACAACAAATAGGTAAATAACGACAACAACAATTACAGATATTCAACAGAGGCAATTTAATTATGTGTGTGAGAAATCGAAAAACAACTGCAAAACCTAAAACAAAATAAAAAAAAAATTTTGATGCGAGCGACGTATCGCTTTATGAGTGCAAAATATTTTTTTTTATATTTTTATGGTGCTTTCATATCGCATTAATTCTCTTTTAATACTGGATTCCCACCAGAGTTTTGATTGTAATTTTAGCTGTCAAAAATTTTAAACTGATATCTGAAATAAAAAAGCAAATATATCAATTCACACGACAATGCCCACACATTTTAACTACTTTCACAAAATATAATGATAAATACTTGGCAGATATGATATATAGATAGGACAAATAACAATCTTTTTTCATTGATAACGATGTGACAACGACAATTTTATACATTTCTCAATACTATTCACAATAGCATAAGTTAGTATTGCACAATACTCTACTACGGTGAACTGTCCAAGTCAAAATCAACCCATTTTGTAGAAATTACGATTCTATGCTATTTCAAACTGTCAAAATTCCCATACATATGTTTTTGATTTGAACTTGTTTAAGTGCCGAAGTCAAGTATAATTTGAAATGACAGCTAAGTTTACAATAAAAACTTTCGTGTGAATCCAGTTTAAGAACCCAGCGACTTATACTGGGGTCGATGCTAAAAGAATCACAATGTAAATGTGAGATCAAGAAAACGAGATTAAGTTGATCTACGCGTTCCTCAAATTGCCATTGCGAGGAACGAGTTCTGGGACCATAGAGGCCATAAGGTAAAAATCGCCACACGAAAATTTTGCGACTTCTTTGTATAGACGCAAAACAAAAAGGTAATCGTACGATATGCGTTAAACTTTGACAGAATGTCTATAATAGTGTTGCCATCGTGAATTAAAAAAAATTTAACCGATTGGACAAGTGCGGGAATTCAAAAATAGGCCTCTCGTTCTTTTTTGATCAGAAGGTATATATATATATTCTTCACAAATT
Source organism: Teleopsis dalmanni (assembly GCF_002237135.1). Classification (NCBI taxonomy): domain Eukaryota; kingdom Metazoa; phylum Arthropoda; class Insecta; order Diptera; family Diopsidae; genus Teleopsis; species Teleopsis dalmanni. The sequence continues at coordinate 79,533,121 of NC_051848.1, forward strand.
TAAACAACTTTTATTTGAATTTGTTGATTCTTTGTCGATACTTTTGGTTAATATGTGACAGCGATAACGATTTCCTTGCAAAATTGTATTGCAATGATACTTTTAAGAATGACTAGGTATCAATAAAGCATCGATGAAATCACATATGTGAAGATATTCGGATGGTGAATGAAATCAAAATGTTTTAAAAATTATGTTTTTAAAATTTATAAATCCGCTAATTCATGGATTTCATCTTTCTGAAACTTTTCTGGAACGTCCGCAAAATATCACGCTCTTATACTTTTGTTCCATAAGAAACACTTTCCACTCAGGAATTTAAGTTAAGCGAAAGGCCCTTAGGCCCACAGTTTGAGTTAACAAATAGTCAGAATGTTTTAATAATGAATACATATATATCAAAATTGGTCCATTGATTAATTTCGCGTGAGCTTCATTTCCTGAATACCTACATTTAGCTATATTTCTGGTTTGAATCACCGATTTTAGTAAAGGTTTGGTACGAAGGATTGCAATAACAATCTAAGCTTATTGTTTTACCAGTTTGGATGTAAATTATTAAAAAGATTTCAACTACATTCCAAAAAACTAACTAACTTACTAACAATTCTAAAGAACCGAATTAATATCAGTCCTTAGCTTTGCATTTCATGATCAAGGTGATAAATTATAGTCTCATCCATACTAATAAGACAATATAAAAAGTAAATATGGTCAGCCAAATTTTAATAAATTAAAAATAAAAAATTATTGTCTTTGTCCTTTCTTTGCTATTCGAATCCGTCTAACTTTTAAATAGTTTCTTTCGTCATAAAAAGACACTCCATTATCGGGAAGAAAAAATTAACCAGTAAACGTCTTGTTTGCCATGCTGCACTAAATATCTCACGCTCGAACGATGATCTCCCAAACGCAAAACCTGGACTACGGTTTTTTAGACGATTTCTGATGTTATGTTTCGATGGTCCATCTTGCGTAATCACTTTAAAATAAACAAGATTACCTAAAACCCATTGTTTTTATAGCAGTATATCCACCTATCAATAACACAAGATCGAATTTGTAGTTAAAATATTTATTAAATAAAAAAAAACATAATTAACTGTTCACATGCAGCAACTGTTTTACATATTTTGTCTGTGATATCACTGCAACAACCACTAAACATATAAAACAGGTTATTTTACTCTATTTAAAAGTAAAACGCCGACTTATACCTTGTATTTGATATTCAAAGAGTTTATATGAAATATAAAAAAGGCTAGCTAACAGCACTAAAAGCGACTAAGACAAAACAAACATACATACAGTTATCTTTAAAAATTTATAAAAGAAACATCCATATAAGTATTTTCAACGTGGTAGAAGTTTAATGCATCTAAAGTGCTTAAATATCCATTTAAGATTTTTATTTGAAAGTTGAAGAATCAACCTTGTTATGAAATCAGCTTAAGCCAGTATTCACTTTGAAAACTGAATTGTACATATGCACATTTGTACAAATATAATTATTTTTATATGTAAAATATTTAAAGTAAATTGTTGACATTAGCATGAAACTGCAAGAATTCCCAATGGACATATTGTGGCGCACCGAGTATAAAGGAATATATTCATTATGCTTATGGCTCTTAGCAAATATTATAGGCATAATAAATGTACAATAATTTATCTCACTTTTTTGGCGCAAACACTACCATACACACACCTACACACAGCTACACACAACTATACGAAGACAGTACACTGTGAGCGAAAACCACACGAACACAAAGTGTAGTGTACACTCATATTGTGTAGGCCATTTTCAAAAGGAATACAAGTAATAAATCTAAATAACTAACACAGGCACTACTAAAATAACCATAAATTAACCGAAATAGTAGAAAATGTTTTCCCAGAAAAACAACTTCAAACATCTGTGTTAATTTTATTTTATTACTTTCTATTTACTATAACATTTTGTTCGTTCACTTTAAAGTGAAGGAAAAATGTTTACACTAGTACGAGCGAGCGATGAAAGAAAATATTAGATATGGAAGACATATTAAAAATCAACTTCAAAAACTATATATAAAAATTCAAGGGTTAATAATATTACCATTATGAATATTGGATCCTTAATAGTGAATATTGACGTAAATGAATTCATCCTATCGAAAGTGAACAACAAATAAGGCACACTTGGCGACATAGAGCAACAGCAGCAATAAACATAAGTCTTTGGCTTAAAGTGTAAACACTTTAATATTTACATGCTTTATATGCGCTCACAATTACACAATTAGAAAAACTCTCAAGTATAAGTACAAGTATGAGTACTTAAAGGAGAAGGTTTCGCTAACACTAAAATACAAAGCCACTTAAACTAGCATAAAGCTTAAAGCACACATGTTCAAGTTGCAAATACACAGTTGCAAGTACCAGCTTATAAAGAAAAAACAAAAACTCAGCTTGAAGTGAAAAAGTAAGAGTGGCTCATCAAAATAAATCAAAATTTCTGCTACAGTTTGAGCTCATAAAAAATGCAAAACCATGATACGAGCATTCATCCTTGAGTGGAAAAATTAAACAGCAAATAAAGGAAAGGAAACAGAGTTGACATTAGTTTTTGTTAAACTTTGTGTAATTTATGTCCACTTAAGATCCTCAAGTAAAAGCATACGAAGAGCAACTAAGTATGAATTACGGCGGGATAGCAAAATAAAACCTCACATGAAAAATATGTGGGGGAGACATAGAAATGTATGTGTTTGAAGGAGTGAGCAAATAATTCAACATGAATACTCCATCACAATTAAAAAATTTAATTTTATGTTCCGGAAATCTTGATATACCCAATCTATTGATTTTATTATTGTTTGATTGACTTTACCTAAAATTGCACCTCATATTTATTATTATTAAATAATAGGCTATAATATGATATAATAATATGAAATAATAATATGATATAATAATATGATATGATTATATGATATAATAATATGATATAATAATAGGCTATAAATAATAGATCAAGACCTAAAAGATCTATTGTGCACCTAAATACTCATATTAACTTGCGAATAGTGACAATGCAACGAAAGTATTGCATTTAATACTCGATTTTAATTAGTGGATGTAAACTGTAGACTCTGTGAAGAGAATGAGGAGTTGGTCACACTTGTGCTGTTAGAATTCCCTGCGCTAATGCACATACGAAATAGACTTCTACGAATGTATATTCTTACGAAAGAGTAGGTTCTATACTACTTTTTATTGACGCACCACGGCTTAAAGACCTACTCTAAGCCCAGAAGGGGGCACTCAATAAAATGAACCAAGTGATTACTGCAATCCTTTCTTTCAATCCACGAAGAGAAATTGCACATTCCTTAGGGAGTAAGGGCATGCAGCAAGGGATTGCTTACTGCAAACCACTCTAGTCACTGATGTTAAGACATCTACGCAGAGCATACGCAGATTCCATTTCGCAGGATTCCGGCGGATGCTATCGAAATATTCAAACATTTTCCCACGTTTTACTTTTTGAAAATAACAGTTTTTAGAGAAGTACGTTTTGACTGTTTATCGGACTGTTCAAGAACACGAGATCTGTTAATGTTCCTGAATTTAATGGGGTGAACTTAGTTCTTCCGGTTTTAGGTTTTTTTCTGAGTAATGTGATAATTAAACAATAAATAGTTGCCTATTACTGATAATAGTAGGACGTCTACTGACCTACAATTGCAATCACCAACACACAATTGCTGCTAAAACCGCATACCAGATTGAACTATATTAGTGCCATCCATGAAAAAACAGAAACATTGTACTATAAAGTTAAAACCATATTTGAAAACTGTGAGGAGAGACAATTGGAACCGATTTCAACAAATATATTTGTTAAGACTTTATAACATTGTAATATTAATAACTGACAGTAAAATTCTTTAGTTCTGTCATAAACCTTCATATTATATTTCTCTTCAGTTGCATTCTACTGAAGACAAGTAAGTTAGGTGTTATGTTACTTCACATAATATACCAAGTATACTCGTGACATGGTGATTTTAAGAAACTACGTCAGTTTTGAAAAGAATTTATTCTTTCTTCTCTTCAATAATGTAAAGAATACAGTATGATTTTTCCAATCAGCGAAACACTTTTGCATGTTAAGTCATAAAAAGTTCTTAGTAAAACATATGGTAAGCTTTCCATAGAGTTCTAGAAAGAAATCTAAATGAAATAAGAAGCCTTACAAATATTAGAAAATTCTGCAGTATAATATTTCGTAATATAATTAGAAAATTATTTGTTTCTTGGTATTCAAACTAAAGATTAATATCACTGGGGAACTGTATTACGGACTTGGAAATAGGGTAAGAGGCTCGATTGGAACAAATAGTCAATTCCAGATTTTGGGAATGAAAATATTCATATGCGGAATAGTGAAGATTGGGATGTTTGTTTTGAGACTCTCAGCCGCACGATTTGCCAGTTAATAATATAACATATTAAATATGTCATTTGTTTTTTATAACAATTTAATAAACTTTTTTCTAATTATTGGTTTTATCGATGAATACATAGGTATGATGATGATGCATATATCAACTACTAATTATTTACAATTGAATAAATCAAACAGGAAACTTGAAAACTGTGACTTAAGAAATCTTCTTTGAATTCTTGAATACTTGTATATGTTATTTCTGTTTAGATGAAAATAAGGCTAAGCATCTTATATTACAAATTATTAAAATATTAAAAATATTATCAAATATCAAATATAATATCAATATTAAAATATTATCAAAATTTTTCTACTTTGCATTATCTTTTTTGCTTTCGATCTCCTTATCATTAATTAATTAATTATCTTATTTATCTATGTCAGGTACGCCAAGTTATCTTCATGGATAAATCGAAACGAAATGGGATTATTTTTTTCGCCATACGAATTTCAAGTAATTACTTAATTAAATGTAACTTTATTAATATTATTAAATTGAGGGTTAATTGTTGTTGTGGCTGAAAATAAGAATTAATTTATCAATTACTGTTATTAAACAAAAAGTAAAAGTACTAAACGTGACAAAAGTAGTGCATTATTTTAGTATTCCTTTAAAACTAGATTGGTGCAGATATGGGGATATATACCAAAAAAAATCTTAAATTATCTTTATTAAAAATATATTAGTCCTTAGTTAATTAGCTTACTATATACCTCCCTAGAAATACAGTTTCAGCGCTCTTCAATACTCAGTTCCGTAATTGGTTTTTTTTGCCACAGTTTCCAGTTATCATCAAAATCCTAATCATTAATCACATTTAAGTCGAATGTCAGTGCAGACCATTTTTCAAAAAATTGTCTTTAATTTGTATAATTGGGAATATATGCTTATAAGTCGGCATAGTATATTGTTCGCTAGAAGTGAGTTGATGTATAACAAACTGTTTTTCCGATCATATAAATATAATTGTGTCGATGAAATTAATATAAAACACTAGTGTTCTGTTTGAATTTATTTTATTTTTTTTATTTATATTATTTTAATATTCTTTCTAGGTTTGTTACAAACAATGCAAATTACTGATCACTTTAAAAACTGATATAACAAATACGCATATTCAAAAAATCAATAGTCTCAATAGTTCCTCAAATTATAAATTGAAAAGGAAAGACATTCCATGAAATTAAAGGAAAAATAAATAACCTGATATTTGCAAATTTAAAGAATAATTATATTAATTATATTAACTATATAATTATATGTCTATTATGTTTTGCAAATGCGTACATTAATAATTTTGCTATAGTATATTGTATTAATAAGAATTATTTAGGGAAATAGCCTGACTCCAGTATGAAGATCAAACACCAGTTTTCGAATAAGTGTTAAGTCGTCCGACTTAAACAATTTATGTTCAATTATATTATTAGTCTTATCAACTCTGGATATTTCAAACGTTGTTTCATAATGTCTTAATCGGGTTAAGCTGCCTGCAACATCAGTAAATTCATTTAACTCAATATCATTATTTGTTACAGTTTGAGAACCGTCGTCGTTTTTCAAACCATTTGTTTCTTTTGATTCAATTGAGTTCAATTTAGGATCCTCTTCATCCTTCGTGTTAAGAACAGTTACAACTTTTTCATTGCAGTTTTCATCAGATTGCTTATTTAAAACTTTATCAATTATTAAATCAGATTGCTCAGACTGTTTCAAAGCGCCGAAATCCCCCTCAGATGCAGAGTTGTCCTTAATTATTTCTGTAGATTTTTTCTTAAACGCCTCGTCAGATATAGAAAAAAATTCCTGACAACTTTCAGCCAACGATTGTAAGCCTTTCTCAAATAAACCATTAATCATCTGCATCGAACCACTATCAACATAGTTTTCCAGTTGGCTTTGTTGATAGTTTTTGATTACCGTTTGAATTTCGTCACAGATTAATGACTGACAAGTTGATGAATTAATTTTAAGAGCCGCTTCACTATCTGGTTTATTGTCTTCATTCATGGAATCGATTTCTTTAATGGCACCACCTACTTCACGACATGCGTCAGCATTTTCAACATGTTTTTCAACTTGATGAAAAGATACAGGGCTGTCACTTAACGCCTCAATGTCAATAGGATGTGTCTTGGAACGACCAGAATTGTCGTGTTGAATCTCTGTCTGAGATTGCAACACTTCTTCCGGAGCCTTAATAGATGTTTTTAGAATCTGATGAGTCAACGGATAAGTCATCTCGGTGAAAGCATCTGCTTTTGGTATTTGCATCTGTGCACCTTTAAAGACAGATTAATTATTTGAAGTTACAGTTATGTTGAAATAAATGATTTCACCTTGGGACTCTTCCACAGTTGGTGTTAGCATATCAAACTGTTTTTCGGCGTGATGATCCATTGTCCAAAGTTTTAAAATTCAACTTTTAGGAATTTATATCAAAACTCAACAGCCGATATCATACAGGTTTTAGAACTAAAAGTATGAAATTATTTTAGTTAGTTTCAACTTACATGTCTTTAAAGAGACTTTAGAAAGACATCTTTAATAAGGCGACCATGCCAATACTTGCCTTTCTGTAGAGAGATGAACTTCTAACTTTAAGAAAGTTTGATTGAGTTCGGAATTATGTGTACGAATGTTAACCAATGATAAAAAAAAATAAACTCAACTGAACATTTCAAGCAAAACATACGTGATTAATGTTTCTAGAATTTTAGTTAATTTTTATTGACTGTAGTTTTGTAAGATCTGAACAAATTAAAATTTTTAAAGTATGTGTTTAAATATTTGTATCATATCTTAGGCATATTTTATTTGGCGTGCATATGTATATGCACTTAATATTTGTAGAAACTTTAAACAGTACTGCAATAGGGTCTGATAATACCAGGACATTTAGAAAAAATATGTTCTGGTGGTTTATTTTAGTTGATAGCGCTGCCAACATGATTTTTCTATTAGAATATCTATTTTTTGAAGTGCTTTTTTAAATGCTTCTACCATTGACGGTGCAATAACAGATTTTTGGCCATGTTTAAAATATTGCTAAAAAAAACCTTTGCTTGCGGTGCCAATTACCCTTAAAAATTAGCTTTTTACAGCTGACTGTGAAAATAGTTATTTGTGGACTTGTTTCCAATCGATCTTGAAATATGACCAATCGTCATAGTAGAATCAAAACTTGAAATGTGATTATTATAACATGTTTCTACTGCTGTTATACTTACTAAGTAAATTTTCTTAACCATACAAATAGCTTTAATGCTTTTCAATAGTATGTTTCCGCTGCTTACTTAGTAGTACCACATTCACACTGTCTCATTTAGGCGAAATAAACTCAGTTTTAATAATTTAATCCATTTTTGGTGAAAAATGCCGAATGCAGCACTTAAAAATAAATTTTCCACATGGGAAATTACCAAAGCTCGATATATGTGTCATATGTTTTATATGTTAAATGTAAACAAACAACAGCTGACTTGTAAACAAAAGCACTAAGAAAGTAAGTATTTAATAAAATATTCGTTTTTATTAATTCAGTATATAATTATATATACAAAATGCATATAAATGATTTAATATGTCAATTATGTATTTATTTATTTTGTGTGATATATTATTAAGTAAAGTTTGAAAAATTTATAAGAATTCTATCTAATGTATAAATGAGGTCATTATAATGTGAACGTTCATTAATACAAATGAGCAAGTGCTTAATTGATACAGTGTGAATGTACTATAAATCTGACATGCGTTGAAATTTAAAACCCAGTCTTCGTGTGCGTAGGTATGCTCACAACTTCAACAGGTTTTAATTGTTCCTGCTACATCCATGTATTTTATTTAATTAGTATAATTATTTATCCTAAATCAAGAAAAATTGCTGAAAATATTTCTCTCCTGTCATTTTTTGATATTCTTTATTTGACACATGTGCTATCTATTCCATATGCCAGAGCAGAACAATGAACACAGAAAGTAAAGGATTTGTGTTTAATTAGTTGACACACACACAACCAACCAGAATTCATGTATATGATTTTTCAATAGCATCAGAATTCTGAATTCATCAAGTTTAGCAAATATGAAAAATTATTGCACCAAAATTAATTCACCAAAATTATTCCTTAAAAATTATGCAAGAGTGGCAGAGGTATATGCTTACTATATGCTTAATGTACTGAATAGAATTGCTTTCGGTTGTATTTTCGTAGAATTGATCATATTGGAATCGGTCGTATATAAATATTTTTTACCCACTAAATATGCTCAAGTTATATTTTTGTGAAAATCAATTCGATGACAGCTTATCGTACAATAAGTTCTTATAAAAATTTTTTTAAATTTATAATTTTTATAGAAATTAATAAAAAAAAGAATTCAATTTTGCTTGCTTAGTAATTTGACCTAATTTTATGTCTTAATAAAAATTAAATTTTTTGTCAAAAATTACACAAATTAAAGTGTTTGTGTGAGTGCCTAAAATCATGCAATGCATGCCATAAAAATGAAATATCGCGCATAAAAGCAAACTGTAACCAACTGAAATGGCAAAATGGCAGAGAAAACAATTACACAAACAAACAAGGACACACACATACACATCCTTGGTGGGGCGCAACACAACAAGCAATCAAATGGACGCATTAAATACAGCAAAAACATTTGCGCGCCAAGAAAGCGGCAACGAAATAGTCAAATTCTTAAAGCCTTTGTTTTTGTGGCTGCTCCTTTTGCTTTGGCTCAAAGAAAAAATTAAAACAGTTTTGTTTAGAATTTTTTGTGTCCTTTACTCAGTTGGGTTTGAAAGCAGCGCTTTAGTTTTTTTGCAACTACTTAAGTTGAATTGTTAACTTTTTCCTTAAACTGTGTATTTGTATAAAGTTGAAAGCGCATGAAAACGCGTACGTTTAGTGTGCTGAGGTGCTGTGCTTTCCATGCTGTTCCGTGCTATAAGATTCCTTGCATTATTATGCTTTTTATTGTGCTTTTTCCTGCGCGTTGCTTTGCTCAACGCTATGGCTTGCTCTGCTCTGCTCTGCTTTACTTTGCTTTGCTTTTAAGCACTTTGGCGTAAATGAATTAAAATTTTGAGTAGCATATTTTTAGGTGCAGCTGCTGACTTACGCTCGCTTGTAATATAATTACACAATTACATAAAAAGAGTTCATATTTTACGGTACACATTTAAAAAACACTACTCATCATAAGCACACAGTATAAGATGTACAACGTGATGGATGACGGACTAACTTAGAAGTCAGCATAAAAAAATATTCACTCCTTCTCCCGCAACGAAATAAAAGGAGCAGCTAACCAACCAACAATGCCTGAATGAACATAAGACGCTGGAACGCCGCAAATACAAAGTACATAAAAAAATAATTATACATTTTAACATTTGCAAAAGAGAAAATAAAGAAATATTAAATATGTTGGATGTCTGATGCCGGAGTAAAAGGCGTGCGTAAAAGTATGCAATGAAAATGTAATGTAGACTTTTAAGTCTTAATTGATTAACTTTCGCTGTGCATGTTTGTTGCTTTATGAGAATTCTCTTTTATTAGGATTCAGGATTTCGCTGTTCATAACCAAAGTCTTTATGTTTCATTGTTTTCGTTTCATGTTAGCAGCTTTGCTGTTTTCTCGTTTCTCGTTTCTGATTTCTCTTCTTTCTGATTTTTATAGCTTTTATTTGTTGCTTTTTTCTTTTTATTTTCAACATAAAATTCTGTAAAAGAATTTTTTGTTTAAAGTATGACACAATCACGAGCAAATAATACAGCTGTAAGGAAAATAAGCAAAACTGATCATAAAAATAAAATAAAATTATTTTTAAGTCGTAAAAAATGTTTAATTATGTTTCATTGGCTGCCCTTTAAGTTCAAACTGCTTTTAGTGCTTAATTAAAGTATATTGGAACTTAAATAGATTCATAACTACATGAGATATACTTCACAGACACATTTAAAAAACAGTACTCATCATACGAACACTGTTTAAGATGTACTACTTGTTGGATGATAGAGTAACTTAGAAGTTATAGCGTAAAAAAATATTTACTCCTTCTCTGACAAGAAAATAAATTCAGCGTCAGAAATACCATGCCTTAATAATTAAAACTATTGTACTCTTAATAATTGTCAATTATTGATGAAACTCGTTCAAAAGTGTGTTAAAACACATTTTAAGCCATTCACATTTTTTCTTCAAAAATTAGAATAAAAAATTTCAACATGTCAGAACTCCCGAAATTTATAAAGAATTCTGGACTCTATCTAGATTAACTCTCGATCTGTTAAAAATTTGTTGTGCTATCAAACATTTTTGTAGTTGTGTTAGTGAACTTATGGCAAATAAAAATCACACTTCATTTGTGAGATCACATAAAACAGCTGTTATTTGTAGGGTCATCTTGCTACTCTTGAGAAATATCTAGAGTATTATAAATTAATTTTGAGTGTTTTACATTTCGCTTGAGATTATGACACAGGGATTGTGTAGTAACTGGTATTCGAACCTGCTTCCTCATTTGAAGGATAGTTCTAAAATAAGTTTTCCTTTTAACTTTTTATCATATATTTGGTTTTTTTTTTTTTTACTTTTATTGGGTTTTCTTTTCTTCTGTAAAGGAAACATAGATCTCCAAAAAAACTCGTTGAACCCTGCATGTAGGTGCGCAGTATCTTAATCCGTGAGCAATACTTTGAAGCGGATGTCACCTTGAATTAAAACATGCTTTGCATAATTATGAACGTGGACTTACTGTTGCAATTCCTTTGTCAACTTTCTACACTTTCCTATATTCCCTTTAGCCAATGACCCAAAACTTACCCAACATTTGTGTCGGTAGCTGAAACACAATAACAAGCAAAACGTGGCAACCGCAAAGTGGGTTGGCTGACAATTGTGCGGCAGAGCGCTAGTTTCCTTGTTAATTGATGCGTATGTGTATTTCGAACTGTTTGCAGTGGTATCTGTGAAAGTATCTATGTGAATATGTGTGTGAATCTGTTACTGTGTAGAGGTTGCGCTCATTTTGCTTTATTACAACAAAGCACGCTAATTAATTACGACGTAAATTGTCGTTATGCGAATAATGAGTGCACTCGTACCATTCAGAAATGTCAATGTTGAGGTAAAACTGGCACCCAGTCAGTTTGGAGAGCCGGCAATAAAGCAGGCAGCATATCAAATAGATTAAAGGAAAAATGCGGTGTGGGCAGGCACTTGTGATGTGTTTAAGTTCAGCAAATAAAGATGGAGTCGCATACATTTCGAATCTGATTGTTTTACATGGTGAGTGCAAACAAATCGTGACTGTGAATGATTCTAATTGAAAAGAGCCCAGAGAAAAATGCATTCCAATTAAAATTGTTTTGCGATTGTTCGCAATCTACAAATGCTTATTGCAATGTCTTAAGTTCTTTGCCCAAAGTTCTTTTGCGTCTGCTTAATTACGATAGTGAGTAAAATTTAGCAAACTCAATACAGCCCGCAGCCTAAAACTAAAATAAAAGAATTCTCATAAATTCAATGAAATAGTAAAATTTTATGTTGTATACTTAACTCAAGTTTTAAAGATACAACAACTGTTCTCTCGTTATTGCAACAAGAATTGAGCTGCTAAAATTCTCAACCTCAATTGGTACATGTGGTGCATGTGCTGGTACAAACGGTCGAGAATGAATTCTATTTAAAGTTTGAGTTTCAGCAAGAAGAAAGCAGTGCTGGCATCCCTACTCGAAAACTACTTACATGTCCCTAACGCCATCTAAGCATGTGATCATAATTTGTTGCACTGGTTTTCCTCTGCATATTTTTGGCATAAACAACAACAATAATGGCTAGGAGAAAAAGAGTACTAACCCACCGACAACAGTAACGGCTATAGCAACAAGAAGTGCTGCAGGAATAACAAACCAGGGCAGTAGCATCCGCAATTGCAAACTTTGAAGATACACTCACATGTTGCTCTGATGATTTTGTCATAAAGAAAAGTGGATGCCGTAGAAACACAAGTGGGAAAGTTTTAATTAATGTTCATGGTCGCATATTGCTGCACTTAAACATGGTGCAGATTGCATCGTGGTTAATATTTAAGCACTCGAATTGTTGTTAAAAGTGTTCCTGAAGCACAAAAATGGCAATTGTACGAGAAACTGTTCCGCTATTCTGCAATTCTGAAGGAAAACCAAATTAAGGCTAGCAAATTTTCATACCAAATACACTTCCTTACGCCATTCTTATGTTTAATTAAAGGAGGTTAAAAAACTGTTGCTGATATACCAGTAATTGCTAAGAAATATTACAAAGGAATTAAACACAAAATACATATTTAATGAAATAGTTTATAGATTACAGAATACGGTTATACTTATGACTGCACAAATAAACTAAAGATTTAATGAAAAATAGAGCAAAAGTATATTGCGTATATATTGAGTTCTTCGAGGATTTTGCTTATCAAAAAATTGGCAATTTTTAAACGACAGCTGTAAAAGTTTCGACTTCATCAGATGTTTGGATAGCCTTTTGCAAATGATTGAAATGGTGCACCTTGTTGATTGAATATCGTTCCGTAATAAAATTCCAATTTGGGAATGGATTCTGTTTACGGCAACCTTGCACCATCGTTAATATAAAATAATAGATACCTGAAATTAAACGTGGTTGTACCAGTATTTTCGATGAAAAACATCCGGGCTGCCTAAAAAAGATCTCAACTAAAAAGAACATTGAAAAAATCCGCGTTATTACGTTAGATGATCCAAAAATTAAATTGCTTTAAATACCAGAGATGACAAATATACCATATGAAAGTGTATCTAATATTTGACATAAAAAATTTTAGTATGAAAAAGCCTTCGGCAAGATGGGTTGCGCGTATGCTCACAATTGACCGAAAACGACAACCACTTCGTCATTCATTATCCACACATTGTTTAAAATTTTTTATGTATAAACTAACTCACTATGAGCGTCGAATCGTGAAAATTGATAAAACATGGATCTATTACTTCGCACCTAAGGGAAACCAATAACCCGGGCGTAGATAGAACGGCACACTTCAATAAAGACCATGGCAAAATGAAATAAATTACTGTACGAATTGGTTCATCACCTTCCGTATTCTCTAGATTTGGCTCCCAGTCTCAATTACCTGTTTCCTGATTGGAAAAGATGGCTTCAGGAAAAGAGATTCCCATTAAATGAAGAATTGGAATGGGAAACTGGGGTATATTTTGGAAGACTTGATAAATCGTAATATTTAAAAGGTATCCATATATTAAAAGATCGCTGAACCTGATGTGTCGAGCTAGAAAGGGAAATAAAATATGGTTTTTAAAAAAAAAAATGTGTTTTTATTACTTAGGTCAGGTATTTATCAAGCCAATGAATAAGTAATGCTTGAAGTTTATTTTTTCTTTTATCTATTGTTAGTATTAGAGGCCCTTGCGTTTTACCCCTTATGAGTATATATTTTCTCTTGTTAAGCACTTACAACTATTAGTTTGTAAGTTAGCCTTAAATTTATAATTTGACAATAAATCACAATCACCAGAGTTTTTTACATATGTTACATCCAGTCAAATTATTTATACACTCCTTTTACTAAAAGTATAAAACGGATATGATAGGTTCGCCAAGATTTTTCAAAAGCATCGAAAAAACGTTTTGAACCCCTTAAAGTATATTGATTTGTAGCCATTTTGACGAGTTGTGTTCATTTAGACATATCTGTTTGTCCAGCTACCTATTTTAGTATATGAACCATTCACTCACGATTTGAATTATTCAAATGAAACTTTGCACATACGCTTTCCGAGAGAAGGCCTCACTCACTTTTCGAGTTAAGCCAGACCTATGGAAACTATAGTTTCATATTAACTGAACAATTGGACAAAAATTTCATTTTATTTTGTTTAATATGGTCAAATAAATTTTGATGCAGATATATTCATGAAAGGAAATGTACAAAATTTCATTGATATCGGTTTATACACTAAATAGATTTCGTTAAAGAACCTAACAAATAAATAAATAACAAATCCTCATAAATAATGAAAACTTTGTCTATTAAGAGTAAAATATTGAGAAAGAATGTGCCCTGATATTTTGATGTTGGTTTTACAAAAATAATGGAAATCAGTATCGATAGAAACTAATTTTTTAGGAAATATCACAAGTTGTAGTGACCTATAAAATATTCTGATTTAGTCTATCCTTATGCTTCTTTTCTGACATATGTTCTCACTTTCAATTTGCCACCAGAAATAACCAGCAAGAAAAAACTTATATGAGGTATAAAAATGTTAATTTATTAGTATAATTTCTTATAATCTTTACTAATATTATTTACAATATTTCAGTGTAATAATTAGATTAATAGGGGCTTATAAGATACGTTGTGTTGTTTCCTGACATTGTTTCAACAAAACATATTATAATTCTTGTAATTCTCTCCTAAAAGACGCATATTCTGACATTTGTTACTGGACAACACTGCTTTGTCTAAGTCATGAGGTACAGATAGCATCGGCTCTCATGATGGAATATGATCCGACATATTGGTTTTCTTCTCACTCCCAATTTTATAATTTGCATTGAATACAAAAATAATTTTGCTCATGCCGTGCCCGTGACACTCTACATGGCTCTTAGAGCCATGTGATACTCTACAGAATATGGTTCTTAGCGCTATGTGACACATAACCTGACCCCTAGATGAGCAAAAATTTATAAGGAAAATAGCAGATTCTATTCGAATTTTATAAATTGCGATTCTATAAAGATATATAGACCATGTCGCAAAAATTAATTACAGAGTTGTAATAAATATAATCTGTTTCGGTGCTAATGGTGATTTGTTTAGAAAAGATGTAAAAATCTGGGAGCAAAATGTCAATAGCGATGGGGTGGAGAAGAGTTATAAGAAAAGCCAACATGGTTTCACTTGCTTAGGAATGCATAGGAAGAATATATTCTTTTATGAAAAACAATTGAAACACATTTTAAGAATTTGCAAGATCCCGAAATTTGATTTTATTAAACACAAAATTTATTGAATGAATTAATTTCGTTGCTTGTTTTCTCATAATTGTGCTTAACATTAAGGAAATAAGTTAGGTTTTATATTTAATCTGCCACAATTTTTTTCGGATTTTCACGCACATGATAATAATATTGAAAACAGTCTCTGCGTATGTTAAAACGCGTCTCATAGAATAACACTAGCAGATTTTGCTTGAACCACTTATAAGTATCTTTATCAAACGTGACAATACCTAGCACATCGATTGAGTAACACAGAGCACCTTCTACCACCACTTCAGGTATGAATTCCACAGCAATGTGCTTGACCTTATGCTTTGTAGAGGCAATACTATAATAAAAAGTCTTAATGGAATGTAAACCCCTGTAGGTTTTCTCAAGAAATTTAAGAGTTGAGGTCTCATTGTAACAATTAAAGAGACGCTACAAAAATAAGATACAAATATAATTAATAAATAAAAATTTTAATATTTAAGAATTTACCTCACGATCCTCGTCCATAAATTTATAGAACATAAAAACATATATGTCTGATCGACGTACACACTTCGCCCACTTCTCAAATTTTGGCTATAAACACAATTAACAATACCATATATGAAGTTTATTCAAAAATTTAGGATGATTGAAGATTTTATAAACTATTTAAATATTTAAATTATAAATATGATTTCAAGATTACCCCATATAGACGTTCGAACTGGGCTTGTTCAGCACTATCTGAGTACATATCTGAATATTCTTTAACAGCAGGAGCAACATCTACAAAATATAGAATCAAATTTGAAATTGAAATTGATGTAATTTTCAGTGTTTGAATATATTTTGTATAGAGCCTTGGTAACTACCTTGTATTGGGTCACTATATTTAAATCGGCTACTAGTAATCGAAAAGCTTGTATGGATGAAGTACACAGAAAAAGTTTGCTCAAACCACTGTTCATTATCTTCGTTTCCCAAGACACGAACTGTACCGCGCACAACTATTATATGTTTTAATCCATCCCATTCGTCAGGTACCAAGGTAGTGATACGCGCTACTAAGAATCTCATTCTTGGGAGATTTGCATATAAAGAAGTGAACTTGATTTTACCGTGGTAAAGTGTGTAATCAAAGGCAACAAACGCTTTCTTGTGATAATAGTCTACAACCTGCTAAATATTAATAATAAAATAATAAATGTTAGTAAGAAATGAAAGAATTTGAGATAAAATTACTAACCATTGGGTGTTTGTTAAACGAGGCATAAAAACGGAACACCATATTATTCGATTTTAGTAAAGATTCTTCAAATTGTGTGAACGTTAACTAAAAATATTTACGAAATATATTGCAATAGAATATTAGTATTGAATTATTATGCTTGTAAAAGTTGTAACACTGAAGAAGTTTTTATATCCAATAATTTGATCCTAATCAGTAGAGTCATACAACTGTTTCAGATACCGCCAAATATTTATCTGGTGGTATCTGATAGATTTTAAGTACAACCGATTTCATTTGTAAAAAGTAAGCTGAAATGTTCTATTAATTACTTTCAAAATGCACAACATTTCAGACTCGGTCACTCACACATCCGGAGATATGACTATATGTCTAAAACTCCCGAGATAAACTCCTTTTTATAAAAGATTAAAAAGATTATCAGATTAAAAAATGAACTTCTTGTGAGATATATGACCTATAAGCGCTTTTTAATTTTATACACACGAAAAAGTTATCGCTATTCTAGGCGCTATATGTAATCACATGATGCAGTATTTGAATAATGTAAGAAAAAAGTGAGTTTTTTTTAAAACAACTCGAAAACTTTGAAAGTATAAATAAAAATAATTTTTTTTTTAATAACTAATATGTTAAGTTCGTATCCTCTTCTCTCTGCAATAATTTTCATAAATGATAAATTTTTCCTATTCAAACAACTATCGTTACATTGCTACTGATCACTTCACGCCTTCTAGACTCTGGCTTACAGTGACAAATCCGAAGTTCGTCCATAGTCCTTCACCGAAGTAAAATTTACATTTCACTCCACATTATATGATCTGCTGTCGCTACAGTTTCCACTAAAAATGTGATAAGAAAAAGGATTTCTGCCTTCACAGATACATATGTAGTGCATTTGAAGTAAAAAACTTAAGTTCATAAAAAATATCAATGTAAATATTGTGGAAACAGAATTACTTCTTAACCAAGAAGAAAATAAGGGACCTGCAAGTAACGCAAACTATCAAGTAATCACTAATTTTGATGGAGCATTGTCGCCAGAACACTATATATTCCAATAGCAGACAAGAGACATTTGGACATAACAATCAGATAGTCATGAAGAAATCTAATCATGTTCGGAGCTTCATTTCAAATTTAGATAAAGTTCTTTAAATGTAAATAATTAAGATAATAAAAAATATATCACAAAATTGAATTTCAAACAATCTATATTAATAGTTGGATCTCTTGCTAAGGATGTAATCGAAAGGCCAGCGCTGAACCAGCGCTCAACTCAACTCAACTCAACAGTAACAAAAGCAATAATACTAAATTTGTACTAGTCTCAGTATGAAGGAGAATATAATTGAATTGTAAATGTATATAATATGGTAGTTCCACATATAGTGTCACATAAAATAGAAATATATAGAATATCAAACTTAAGACTAAGATAGAAACACACCATTAAATCATTCTATAATAATGCTATTTTGCTAGCGAACATACCTTAATTTTTGGTATAAGTACAGGATTGAAGTATACTAATTCTTCATAAACGATTCTACATCTATCTTCGTACTCAGCAATTATGAATCTATGACGGAACCATTTGGAAGCCTCCTCTCCAATTTCGAGTGTACCAGTAACTCTAACCTCGTACGCAAAACCGCACAATGTAATGACTTCATTTGTTAATTTGCAAACTACTCGGAGTATTTGATATTCAGTTTTTGGCAGATTTAAGTAAAAATACGCAATGGAGAACACACCATCAAATTTTTGTGAATCAAAAATCAAAGAACAGCTCTTGTCATATAAAGAAGGGATTCGCTAAGATTATCATAAATTAAATTATTCGTTTGGTTGCAAAATTTGATCTTTATAGACTTACTGTTCGATCTCCCTTCATGCAGCTATAGAATTGAAGTACAATTTCCTGCGAACGACGAGTGCATTTCTCAAACTCATCCATCGAATACTAAAAGTAAAAGTTAATGAGATATGACACATAAGCAGTCGTAATTAAATACATAAACAATTAAGAAATTATGTGAATTTACTAAGAACTATAGAATTAATGGTAAACATACTTCTACAATATTCTCTAAACCTGAAGTAAAGCACATGTCATCAAAATAATTGATGTTATCAAAAATTGGATAAATTGGATAAATTAGATAAATTGGATTTTCATGAAGCTTATATTCGCATTCGATTTTATGTTCCATTTCATAGTGAGAAGAATGTTCAGAAATTGTATCGTCCGAAGACGACACACTATACACCTCATCCTTATCACTTAATATTTCACAATCTGACGAAGTGCTATTTACATCTTCATATTCATTGTCAGAATCTTCTCTTTTAATTTCATTTGGCGTTACGATGTACTTCGGCGAATTGTGCCCCATCTTAACATTATCATTTCGAAAGGGCCTTTCGACACTCTTATCACTCATTTTCATGTCACTGAGTATTTCGTACTCCGGAAGTTCATTTTTAACCAAAGGTGAACCTTCTATACCATTTACTTCAATAGTTTGCAATGAATGATGAAGATTGCTCGAAGGTGCGTCTTCAATTTTGAATTTTTTCGCGATTTTATATTTTTTATTCATGACTTTTTTTGCGTTCAAATCCCAACTCACCGCTATGAAAGACAAAATTGAAGCAAACTATATACCATACTTTTGACAGATTAGTGTCTCTCGATTTATTTTAATTTTCACAATGATTACTTTTTTAATTAGTTTTCATTGCATGTTTTATACTTGTCATTTTGACCAATCTTTGCTTTATATATAATATACATATATAAAAATATTTGGGAAATATGAGTAATAATTCTTTTTTTTAATTGAACTCCTTTCATACCGTACATCCAAGATATATTTATGACTGATTCAAGAACTATCTGTATTATATTAACATAGTAAATAAATAAGTAAATAAATTATTTACTTTGAAAATTTTTCGAATTCTTAGACATCAGTTTTTGTGAGTTATCCGAGATCCTCTAAAGGGAATTTCCATAAATTGTATCCATGTTTATTGCAAGAACTGAACATTTTCACAATAGTTGGGGGTTTGATTATGCTGTATTTCCTTCTTGGCATAAGACACAAAAGTCTCACACTAATAATAGACTAATAATAGACTAATAGACTAGTATGTAAATGAATATCGTTCATTTGTCATTTAGATATATGTTGATTTCTTTAAGAATATGGACTTCGTATAGAAAATGGCACTTAGGACCTGTTCCAAAGAAATATTTGAAAACAAAAATTATTTAATTAAAAGCAGTTTCTGACAGCAATGCAGTCTGTATAAAATACTCAAACACAACATTGAGTTTAAATTCCAATAGATCCAGTGCTCAATAATAGAACCAGTGTAACATTAATACATCTTATAATGACAGACCGATGTTAGATAATATCTTGCTCTAGAGTAATAATCGGTTGAGCAAAGTAATCGGTAATCAGAACTGGGAAATAAAAGTTTACTCAAACAACTGTTAATGTGAATCTTTTTATTGTTATATTTATTGTACCCGCACATATAATACAATCTAAACATATTTTTGAGTTTTTCGAATAATAATCTGTTAAATAATTTATACCATATGTATGTATTTGTATTCCTAAATGCTTGTCCTTATGTTAAGCAAATGTTACAGCACCCAGGGTAGTTGAGCATGACATTTAGGCAATTACTTAAATGATGGTTCATGGAGCACAGAAGAGAAAGGGATGGATATAGTACAAAGAGAAAGTTGTTTCATTTGTAGCCAAAAATATTTCTTTATAATATTTGCAATATGAAGACAATATTAAATTACAGAGACTATTGAAAACTAGAAACATAATAAATAAAAAATAAATAATAGATTAGGTATAACCTAATTTTTTTTTATATAAGTGGAATGCAGCGAAACCCATAGTGTGACACTTGAGGTCACTAAAAGCACCTCTTTGGAATGAATTGAGAAGATCCCAGCCATCAAAAAGACTTTCGGTTGAAATCATATTCCAGTAATGAAAGGGTTTATTAAAATAGGTATAAATTAAGGTGTAAAATTAGTTATAACTTTAAAAGACGTTTTGCATTTCTTGTGAATGATTATCATAATTACAGAATATATCACCTAATATAACAAAAATTACCTTAGTAAAAAGTATGAAATATTAAAAAATGTGAGAAATATCAAATTAGCGAAAGGGATAAACGTTTTTATTCGATATTTTAAATAAATTAATTGATTTATTTAAAATTGAAGGATTTTTTTTCGATTTGTCTCTTTCGATTGAAAGAATTATATGTCGTTTTGTGTACGTCATACTCATTAAGTATTTAAGAAATCAAAATAAATGATTATTTTATGCTTCAATGATGGATGGACTCTAACCTACTAACTATCGGCTCTATTTTCATATTTTTTTATTAATTTATTCAATTGCGAATAGTTAAAACGAAAACTCGTTAACAATATTTGCACATCGAGGACTTGAAATAGTCGATATTAATCTTTATCTTTAACATTTCGATTAGCATGATAAAGTTTAATATCTTTCCTAAGTGATTTCTGCTTGTTATTTCAACAGTTTAGACAGGTGATAACAATCCATAATAAATTTTTGAATAATCGGCGTTGACTATTGTATCTGAATGGTAAATTCTCAAATTAACATGCACCGACTTTGCTGGCGTAGTAATGTCAGGAGCATAAATTAAGATGCTCCAACGAAAAAAGTATTCGAAGCAGTTGTTGGGAAAAGAAGGCGTTGAGGTAGACCGGTTCTATGTTAGAGTGATGGAGTTGAGGAACCACTTAGCGCACATAGCAGAGGCGCCTGGAGAGACATGTTGCGTCAGGCCGAAGCTGGGTAACGGATTATTATTGCTAAATTAGTATGTAAGTAAGTATTTAATGTACATTGATGGTAGTGCTAAGAAAGGCCGTTAAACTGGCTAAAGATAACTGAATCATGTAGATGTCTAAAAACAACATTAAAGTTGTGCACAATTCTTTCCTGTTTAAAAGAACTTTCTTCAACGAATGTTAACTTTGACAGTTTTTTTTATTAATGTTAAATATTGAATGTAAAATGACGCAGAAACATTATTTTGTGTTGAAAAAACACAACAGTAAAGCTTTTTATTGATTTGAATTGAACGACTGCAATTACCAAAAATATCAAAAAAATTTTTAGCCCGCCATTCCATATTGTCTTTGAAATCTATGATTTGATTTGAAAAAAACGCTTCGGATCTGTATGATAATTTTAAAATGGAGGTTCAATGCAAATGGTATTAAAATTGGTGTTAAAATTTGGTTTGGTGTTACTTTTTATTCTTAAAGAAAAAAATCAGTTTCATACAACAAAAAAGATATTTGAAATGTAACATGTAATACAAATTAATATGGAAGAAGAGGAAGAATTGTTTCAAAGGCTGTCTTACAACATTTCGTGTTGTCACAAACATCATTACTTGTGCTGAAGAGGGATTTGGGATGCAATTCCATTAGCCTGATCTAACCAATCTTGCTGCAATAACTCTTATTGTATTTTTGTTTTTAAATTACAATGTACATCTCCCTCGAAGACGTTAACAGCGTCAAGAAAATAACATATCATTATAAGATGAACTCATAAAAAACTTCTTCATCATCAGGGGACAGAAACGATCTATCTGAGTGTTTTTCTCAAAAAAGTGTTGTTAAGTTTAACAAACCTAACATATTTTAGCTCGCTTGTAATCACGCTTATGCAGCAAATAAATATTGTAAATATTTACGTTTATAAGTTCAATAACTTCACATATTGTATTTATGCTTATGCAGCAATATGTGAAATTTAAATTATTATTTTAGTCACCAATAATTGTAATTATTATTATGCTTAGTAAGTAATTCTATACTATATAAGGTAACAATATTAATAATAAAATTTGAAAGCGAAAACAATCGTCTTTACTTCACAATCAAAAATTGGTTATTGGTAGATGTGCCTTTTAACCACTGTAGAAACAAAATAAAAATTATTTACTTACTTGGCTAGCGGTTTATGTGCCTGCAAGCCTTTCATCTTAACTACCTGATTATTGGTTTATGTGCCTAATAGTCAGTGTAACAAAGTAAGCAAATACAGACATTGATACCACCTCAGATTACGTGGTATACAAGTGTAGTACTGTTATATCAACTGTTTAAAATATTCTTTAAAATCAATAAGATTTACTACAATTTTTAAACAAATTTTATAATTTGATCAAAATTCTGACAGTAACTAAAATTGCTTTTTACACAATATTATACAAGCTTAAACCACTACACAAAACTGTGTACAACGTTGTGTACCAAATTTGTAACGATGCACGTACGTATGCGACCCCACACATCATCAATAGCTTTTAATGAAAACGCAATGCAACGCAACGCAAGCAACGCAACGCAACGCAGCAACGCAACGCAATACCGCATCGCAGTATGTGTTGCATTGTAGAGTAAAACGTTGCAGTAGCTCTGAGAATATTGCATTGTAGTACGTGGGCGTGTTCGGGGAGTTACGTTTGCACGCTTGCAAACGCACAAATAAACTCAAAGTGCATTGCTGATTATTGCAATTGCATCAGAATCGGTTTCTTGAAAAAATTTCAATATTTTGAAATTGGAAGCTTGCGCTTGCAATACTGTGGTGTTCGCTTCCTTCCCTTGTACATCCTCTCCTTGACTTTTTAATACATATGCAAGTGTGTGCATGACTTTTAAGTATAAATGTTTGCTGGTGTTCTTGTATGTTCCGTGCAACATTGATTGAAAATTATTGATGTGCTTTTCTTCACTTAAATTTCGTTGCAAACGTGAGTGCAGTTGTTATTGTTGTTGTTGTCGAGAGTGCGACAATGATAAATAGGTGATAAATTGGTCAATATACATAGGGGAGGAACTTCTACTCCATTTTTGTACTTCTGCTTTATGCTTATACGAGTACTAGTATTGCCTTAAACAACTGGCAAACACTGCCTTTGCAGAAACATTCTCAACAGTTAATTACGCCAAATATTTCCAAATGAGTTTTGATGAATGTTTGATAAGTCGGTGAGAAGTTTTAAAATATGTTTCAAATTATGTTAAATAGTCTAGCAGTACTTGTAATCTAGTCTAAATAAATTGTTTCTCAAACATAGAAGTTTTTTTTTTTTTTTTTTTTTTTTTTTTTTTTTTTTTTTTTTGAAACACAATATGTACAATAATATAAATACATGTTTCATTTGACTACGACTAGTTCATACAAGAACTATCAAGCAGTTTTGTTACATTTCAGTATACTTATTAAAATTGTGAAGTTGTCAAAGACTTAGTGTTAATAGTAGTAATCTAAATTATTATTAGACTACTAATTCGGGAGTAGATCTGAAGGCTTTATTCGTTTAAGTCTTCTCAGCAGGCCAGATGTATTAGACAGATGGTTGACTGTCTCGTTTGTATGCTGTTGTAATCGTTTTTGGTGCTTTACCGCGAACTTCTGGATTACTGCAGCCACAGATTCGATCTTCAAGTCCCGATGGAGGTCAGTATTCCTAATAAACCACGGAGCGTTGACTAAGTTTCTTAAGACTTTGTTTTGAAAGTTTTGAATGATTTGAATAGTGGATTTTGGTGCACATCCCCATAACTGGATTCCATACGTCCACACCGGAGCTAAGACTTGCTTGTATATCATTAATTTATTGTTTAGAGAGACGGGTGATTTGTTCCCAAGAAACATAGAAGTATCGTTTATAGTAGGCCTCTTCTTTT
Organism: Teleopsis dalmanni; assembly: GCF_002237135.1. Classification (NCBI taxonomy): domain Eukaryota; kingdom Metazoa; phylum Arthropoda; class Insecta; order Diptera; family Diopsidae; genus Teleopsis; species Teleopsis dalmanni. The sequence continues at coordinate 79,557,698 of NC_051848.1, forward strand.
GTAAGCATATTACAAATGAACAACTGAGTCTTTTAAAAATAACATATGAAACAACAACAATACTGGCTTATTTAGTTCAACTTTTTGAAATTGCTTAACTAATACGCAGCTCAAATCAGATGGTTGTCAATACTAAAAATTTGTCTATTGTGAACGATTTTTGGAAGTACACACAAAATTTCCAGTAAACTGTGAACGAATGATTTCGTTAATTATTCGTATTTCGTGTCGTCATTGTTCGTAGCAAATATGTTATTTGCTCCATGTATTATTTTACTGTTAAGAGATATGAAAAATTATATTCTATTTGGAATGGGATAGATAGGAATAAACGGGGTACTACCTCTCAACGAAACAGAGCACTGCAACCAGATTGATCTTTTGTGCTGCAACAAAACCTAACCGAACAGAAGACATTTCCCCTACCTAATGAAGGCCAGAATGTCGTCCGCTGAGGACCTCATAATGTTAGAAGGGGAGAACAGCTCTCCTTCCAGTGACCTTCTCGTCTGTTTCTAAGCAGAGTCAACACTCCATCTCTTCGGACACACCTATATTATTAAGGTGATAACGCAGGCCATGGTGACCCGTTAAATATCCCACCAGCAATCTCAACTCTGTTCTGCTGAAGAGGGATACCTTGCCATAATTGTAGCGGTAAACCAGCTGTTTAGCCTGTCGGTTGCCTCGACTGTCGCGCCAATAGCGGCTTTTCTTGGCTGAGAAGTCTTAATACACAATAAGATTCCGGTCCAAAGATTTGAGTGGCAGATCCTGCCCTCGTAAGACTGTCGGAAAACTCATTACCCTTTATTCCTGTGTGACCAGGCAACCAGAAAAGCGTCACTTTATTTTTGCATGCCAGCTGCTGCAGCGTATCATAGCAGCCTAATAGAAGCTTTGAGAAGAACTTCCATAAGGATAATACTTTGATTGCTGCTTGACTATCTAAGTAAATACAGATTCGGGCGCCTTTCAGCCCATTGTTTATGTTGATATGAGCGCAGACCTCGATGGCGTAAACCTTTGCTTGGAAGACAGTGGGCCATATACCCAGCACGAGCGAGATTCCGATCCAGCACCAACTCCTTCTTTGGTTTTTGTATCATCGGTGTACCATGAAATCACTTTTGGTTCTGCTCCAGAACTGCCATTTTCCCAGTCCAATCGATTGGAAATAAGGACTTCGAATTTTCTACCGAGGCGAAGTGCTATGTTCATGCGATCTGTCCTATCGCAGATTTCTATGCCAGAAACTAGTTCACATACACAGTTTTGACTATCGAGACTACCGTGCATGTTGATAACAGAGTGTAACCTGGCTGCATTCAAAGCTGCTGTCTTTTTAATAAAGAGACGCAGAGGGGTAAGACCCACTGTGGACTCCAGTGTTGATGTGGGACATGTTCGAATAGTTCCCGTCATAGCGATACATACGAGTCTTTGCAGTTTATTGCATTTGAGTATTGCAGCATTTTGTTGTGTCTTATTCCACCAAATAAGAACTGCATAGGATACAATGGGCCTGACCATTGTCCGGTAGATCCACGATAGAATTCTGGGACTAAAGCCCCAGGTTCTACCATATGAGTTTCTGTATGTCTACATGACCCGGGTGGCTTTGATAATTATATTATCTAGGTGAATGTTCCACTTAACACGCTTATCTAGGGTGATCCCTAGATATTTGACTTTGTCGGATCATTCGAAAGCCGTATCTTTTATAGATAGGGACCCAACCCAATTACAGCTTTTTTTGGGTTAATACTTAGACCTTTAATACACCAGTTCGAGACTTTGTGTAAGACCGCCTGCATTACGTCAGTTACTCTGGCATGATATTTATCGGAAACAATGATTTTCAAGTCATCTCTATAACCTATGACATAGTAGCCATATTGCTCCAGTTTAACTAGTACATCATCTACTATCAGCGTTCCTAGCAATGAAAGAGAACCCCTACTAATGCTAAAGGTAGTGCTACCAAACTTGGAAGATATGTTACAGCTTTCCTATCACGTAACATCCTATCTATCCATGTTATTGTACATGAGTCTATACCTTTACGGGCCAATGGTCCGGATATGGATTTTTGTGTTATCAAAAGCTCCTTCTAAGTCCAGAAATGAGCATGAGGTAATTTCTTTAAATTGAAAGGTGCTTTGAATTTTGCTGACCGAAGAATACAACGCCACCTCCGTAGACTTGCCTTTTGACTAGGTATATTGCGTGGAGTGGAGAGGGACAGTTTGTTTCAGTTTATTCCGTATGTGCAGATCAATCAGCCCTTCAACAGTTTTCAGTAGGAAAGACGTAAGACTAATGGGAAAGACACCATTGCCTCCAGGCATTTTAAATAGTTGAAATGAGCTGATCACACATTTCAGCTTCTCCCTGTCGAAGATAATACCAGATGGTGCGTATTTCTGACATGTGGGAGCAGCAAGTTCTCTGTTTGACTAGTGGTGAAGGAGCCATCAGGTTTTTTTAAAAGACGTACTTTATTTTTTTTGACTTTATTTAAAGCCTTGTGTAGTCTAGCTGCTTCGGGCAACTTCTCGATACTGTCTGATTGATTTGTTGTAGTCAGTGAGTGCAATAAGCTCCTTACTAGTTTGCGCTTATTAGCTAGTTGCGAGTTTGACCAAGAAACCTTATCTATAATTGTGACCTTGCCTGCAACTCTGCTGTTATGAAGGGAGGATAGTAATATCTCAACTAAATGGTTAGCGGCCAACTCAATCTCTTCACAAATTCGTAAAGCTCTAGCTAGAGAAAAGTTGGCGGAACACACTTAATGCATGTACCTATGCCAATTAGTTTTCTTTGTCCGGTTCACTTTTTTTTGCTGTTTGAATATACAAGGAATTTCTTGCTGTTCGGAAAACAGGAAACCTAATATGTTGATGGTCAGGGAAGCACATTTTGGCCGACACTAGCCAATTCCATATAGATTCCTCAATGCCTCTGGTGGAAAGAGTGAGATCCAATACTTCTTCTCTAATTACATTAAAAAGTTTGGGTTTGTCACATTTATTAGCTATACTTAATCCTAGAGACATAATTTATTCTAAAAGGTACTAACTCCTTTTATCAATTTTTCTGTGTTTGCATCACTGCCCATAATTAACTACCGCGCAGTAGACTTTCAGAAGCTAATCAGCTGTTGAACTTCCGATGGTGGAACGGTTTCTCTTCACCTGGGAAAAAGGCAGAGGCCATGACTATGTTTATGAACCTTTCTTATGTTGGGTCTTCAACTAGAGCCGCTACTAGGTCTCCAGAAATAAAATTAGTTAACAGAATATGTTTCACGTCTTCACCGATTAGGATAGCTGCACGCGACACTGCTATCGATCGGTCATAAACCAGCTTACCTGATTTTGTGTTTAAACCCCGAATGTGGCCAGCGAACACCCACGGCTTTTGAATAAGCCCTAGAGTGATGTTGTTCGTTTGGGTTATTCTGCACAAGGTGGCTGACACTCCTTTAGCATGGTGCAGATTTGCCTGAAGCACTCTGAAAGTGATTATTTGGTCTTGTTAAGAGACTTTCGGATGAGACTTTCACGTTTGTCTCGTCGAGAACCTTTGTTCTTAGCACCCTTTGATTGCTTCAGTAAAATTTTACTGACTATGGCACAAAGTCATTTTTGATCATATTCCTCCAAAACTTTGGGAATATCATTTTTTTGGTCCATACTGTATTCCTAGGGGCTGCGCTCATTCATAACTTCATTTTTAGTTTTCGCGTTTATAACGTGAACCAGCCTAGTGTCACATCATTATTGCTAAATTCATATTTTTATTACTTTTTGGTTGTGTCTAAACTTAAAAGGAAATGAAGATACGCTAACTTTCGATTTTCCACCAAATATAACAAGCATTAAAAAAACTCATAGAGGGTACAAAAACTTTTATTTATTTTTATATTTTCTTATCATTATGTTATTATTATTAACATACAAAATAAAAAACATTTCCTTAAAATCGGAAAGTGTATTAATTAGATTCTTAGAGGCTTATAAGATAAGTTGTGTTGTTTCTTGACATTGCTTATACAAAACATATTATAATTCTTGTAATTCTCTCCTCTAAGACGCATATTCTAACATTTATTACTGGACAACACTGCTTTGTCTAAGTCATGAGGTACAGATAGCATCGGCTCTCATGATGAAATTTGATCCGACATATTGGTTTTTTTCTCACTCCCAATTTTATAATTTGCATTGAATACAACAATAAATTTGCTCATGCTGTGCCCGAGATACTCTACATAACATGACTCTAAGTCAACCAGATAAGATATAATATATGTTTCCATGGAAACAGAAACACGTATCCGTAGAGAGCTGTAGGGCTTTATGTGAAGGCTAAGACCGTCTTTATATAATGAATTATAAAGTCAAATGGGAATAGTTTTTTGTAAGGAATAATCAGTAGATTATAATACATACAACATAAACACGTACAATATAAACACGTTTTTATAAAGCAGAGTTTTTTTTATGCAAGCAATATATGTATTATTTATTAAAAGCTAAATATTTATTTACTTTTTAAGTCTTAAATTCAAATATTTTTTATATTTACATGTTTTATGTATTTATTTTCAGTTCCAGCCGTAACTTTTTTCCAAGGATGTGATCGAATTAATAATAGGGCCCCTCTGGGTCACAAAGCCTTAAAAACACGTAACAGGAATTTGAAAGAAGAATAAAGTAGCAGATTATGAAGAATGGTTCCATTTAAACTAGACGTCTAACACATGACAGTTGTGAGAAAAACTTTGGGAATATTGTGTATTTAAGAGCAATGCGATTTTAGTAATACGAAAAATTAACCTTAATTTATGCAATGATTTCACTAACAATGATATGTATATAAAAATACTTAAATTTTTTACTGCATAAAAAATTATTATTGTGAATAAGATTACATAAATTTAAAAACTAAAACTATAAATTCATGTCTTTTAATGTATTTTATAATGTTTTGAAAGAAAAATGCATATATTAGAGACAATAATCGATAATGTCTTTTTAAAAAAAGTATACATATAAGACTAAAAAAGCCTATAAGAATACATGCGATACGTTGCCAACTAGTCGCACTGAAAAGCCATCAAATGGGTATATTTCTGGAATTGGATAGATATTATAGTTGTTTTATGCTTACTTGGTAAAAGCGATCCATGTAATACCGTGCACTGGAGCTATTACCAACTTTTTAGCTAAAATAAAAATTCATTTTCAAGAAATCTTTTTAATCGTTTTTTTAATTACTATATAATAAACGATTTAGATCAAATTTCCACTATTAAAAAATAGACAAATGTGGAAGTAAGATCATGGATACACTCTTCTTTTGACAATATCAATAAATAAATAAAGCTTAATAAAAGATCTAACGAAATTTTTAACTAGTTCAATATGGATTTTAGGAGTAAAACTTTGTTAAGGATCTCCAATAAAATATTCTCTTGCAATTCCTGTATATAGTTCGTATAAGGGAATAGAAGCCTGTGCGGATTTTATAGTAAGAAGCTACAAGGCAAACCATATCTGCACTAGAAAAAAGAGGTTTACCAGCACACACAGTGTTTATAGACTTCTAATTCAATGTTATAGGCTTTCTGTTAGTAGAGATGGGAGACTTCAAGCGCCGATGTTGATGATGATGATGAGTTTTCAAGTCTCCATAAAAAACACAAATCACTCTCGAATTACGAAATGATGTAAAATGAAATAAATACAAATGACTCTCGATTAATGAAAGAAGATAAATGTCCAGTATATATGCGAGCATTTACATATTCATCCATTTATTTATTAAAATTTTATTTAAATTTCATTTAAATTTATTTAAATTTACGTGAAATTTCATTTTATATATTTACTTTAAATTTGAAAATATTTTTGTAAGCTGATTGCAGACTAAAAGGTTTAATTTTTCTTCCTCGAAGCACTGATATCTAATATCAATTATATGCGAATGAAGTGCACTGTCTGCATTTCATAGACGTGGACATAGCAAATCAAAACTTAGAAAATAATAGTATTGCATTACATATTTGTGAGAGTAAAAGATATTTTTATTGAAATTTTCAAAGCACCTGAAATATCCCGTCTATCAACCTGTCTGAGTATTCAACTGCAATCCAATATGAGTGAAATTTTACACATTTACCCTTTTTGGGTTTCTTGTGAGATTGAAGAAGCACGCTCCTTGCAATTTCAACAAGCAAATGTCTACTTAAACTTAATTAATTTGCCCTTAAGTCCGAGCAGTGCCATTTCAATCACTCAAACGTCGCGAAAAACATTTGTTTTGATTTTAAATAAGGGAAAAATGATATTTTGGATGTTCAAAATTTAATAACCTTTTTTATTTACTTAAATCTTATTTATTTACTCAAAAATCTTAAACAAATTGAATTAAATTGCTTATATTAAACTGAAAGAGCTTCCTGAATTTGTAGTCGACACCTCATGCTATAGACAGTTTTCTTCATCTCATTGCGTACTTTATTCGTCTTTTTTTGTTTACCATTGGCACTAAATGTATATAAGGTCAATGTTTAATAGATGAACTTTTCTTAGTTTTATGGCGAAATCTACAGCACCTCTTTCACTATGGTACGCAAATGTTTTGGATTACTAAATGCACAGATTCAAAAGAAAACAAGATGATATTAACGGAATCATCACGTAAAAATCAGGTAAGTATCGAGATGCCTATCTAGTACACTAAGAAACAAATAAAATGCACTTGAGTATTAACTCCGATTTAATAGCCAAAGCTTAGCACCTGCAACGTAAACAAAACTTACTACAACCTGACTTATTTATTGTCAATAGTAAACTCAATAAAAACGGTTATAATTCTCCCTCGAATGAGCCATGAAATATTTATTTAAGCATTTACGGAAAGTTGCTCCATATGCGTATACGAGCTTGACGAAAACGATCACTTCGATAAATGCCCGAAGAAATCTTCGGATTGTTTACTTTGTGGAGCCCGATCTTGTCAAAGGCACGGTTGAAAATCTGACCCAGTGTCATAATGTAGAGGAAATAACTAAAGAGAAAATGGGTATATGTGTTTTCATCTAACTCGACATAGTACCAAACATGGTTGAAAAGCTTTGGCATATATTACACAGTGTCAAAACTAAACAAAATAACCGAAAGAAAAAGAAAATAAATAAAAATTTTATGCTAATCAAACAGAGTACTTGGATGAGCTGGTAATATTGTTTAAGCAATAAGATTAGGGTGTTCTATTCACAATTAATAATGACATAGACCCAGAGATCTACGCATAGCTTATTCAAACTAAACAATTCAATTTACCTATTCACCTACTATTTAATATATAAGTTAGTTTTAAGTAAGTTAGTTTTATTAGGACCAAGTTCTTTTTTATCTTGAATATATAAGCATGTTTGGGTACATAATGTATTTTAAAACCAATGCTCACATCAAAAATAAAATTTTGTGTGAGATACCAATAACTGAGAAATGAGTGAATGAAACCAACCTAACCTGACTATAAGCCCTGACTTGGCAACATCGCCTGTTCTGCAATTACCCGAGACGTCCCTGTGCTCAGGTACTCATGTGAGCTGGACACCAAGATGCATAGCTAACTCGTTGACTGAAGCACGGCATTCGCAAATTGATTAAAAGAGTTGGCAGTAGCACCTACCAGAGATTTGATGACAGTTTGGCTCTCTAAAAAGATTATGATATTAACATCGGGAATCTCTTGCTCTTGTTGGAAATGGTTCGGTAGTCCGACCATAATCTCAACACCGGATTTATTTGATAATAGCTACTACCTACTCTTTCAACCAATTTGGAGCCATCAGTTCAAATATTATAGTGTGAACAGAAACCACTTCATTTAGAGTTTAATCTTTCCTAGTGGATATAAGAAAATCGATACTCAGATTGAGGTCTGCATTAGAGCAAATGTAGTCAGCTGAGACTTGGAGTGACAAATCCATTTTTAGTATAATAACGTGTCGTACAACAATTCCAGAGAGTATTAAGTCTAGTTGCCACTACACTAATTTAGCTTGCTGTTTTAGCAGAAGCCGAGGAAGCAGCCAATGAAGCAAAGCGAAGCGAGGGTGTAATGTATAACTTCAGTGATTTTTAAGCTGACCATCATAGATCAGTTTTATATACATCGCATTTTCAATGGTGTGCCACTAGAAGATCGTTCCGTAAAGAAAAGAAAAACTGTTTTTAGTGATAGCTATATTAAGCCAGATTTTGTTACCTTACAAGTTTTCATGTCTTAACAGAGCTTCTATTAGCACAGACTTTATATGCCAAACATATATGTATGTATATATTATATATGTGTGCAATATATATGCATGCATTATATGTGTATGTGAATTATAAGTATACATCATGCAGTACCTTTAAAAATCCACTATTCAAGCACTTTTCGTGCTCCACCATCAGTGAAAAGAAGGCTTTGGCACAATGACACACCAAGCAATTTATTTGTGTGTGATTTGCATGCGATGAGTAGTCGCGTGCAATACAGTTTGTTTGTGTTTATATGTGCTCCTGTACGTGCATATGTGTATATGCGTGTGTGAGTGTGTTGCGTAGTGTGTTGCATGATTTTCGGCTGCAGACCGCGTTTCGAAACGTGGTGCAAACATTAACGGCAAAGGAAATTGAAAGTTTAAATGGTCGGCGGTAAAAAAATGTTTGGGGCGTTGCTTGAATGCAATTGCTGGAAATTATTGTGTGCTAGTGTTGGTTTTTATTTATGTGTATTTGTATGCAATGCATTAGAGTGTGTACGCGCGTAAGCCTTTCTGCGAGCAATGAAATGTAGTGGAAGAAATTTTTATACATGACCAACACCACAACAAAAAAGCAATACCTTTAAAATATTTGAAAAGAATTTGGAGTGAAAATAATAACAATCACAATAACAACAATTGAAATGAAATTTGCTTTGGTGTCTTTACCAATGCTATTTGTTGTTGTGTTGTTCTGTTGTTGTGTTATTGTGTTGTTGTGTTGATTTAGGCTGCAACTGCCAAAGTAAGCGGGAATGTATGGTACTTCATTCGGTTAGTTAGCTGTTGAAATATCGTAACGCAGTGCACATGATTTGCTCTTGGTCAGCATAAACAAAGTTTCCAGCAATTTTTTCGTTTTCTTTTTAGTAGTACTGTGATTTTGACTGCGAAGTTACGCGAAATTTATTTTATGAATTCGTTTGAATGTGCGGACAAGCAGCGCTCTAGTATTAGTATTTCGCGGGATATCTGTCTTTTGTATATATTTTCAATTTGTGTTCATTTTCTATTGGAAATATTTCATACACCTGTGCAAGGCTGGCAATTTGTGGTTGTGGTACATCAAATATTTCAACGTTTTGCGAAATATTTGATGTATGCGGCAAATTAAGTGAAATTGGTTCATTTGTTTGCAAATTTCTAATATTGGTTGCCATCGATTTCGGTTTGAAATGTAGCCGAATGTAAATCTCACACAATGTTACAATGTTGCCTGGTACAAACAAATTAGGTTTGTGGTTTTTATTTGTCGCTTATTACTCATTAGTATGAGCACAATTTAATTCTACTAAACTGACAACAATAATAGCATTATCAGATAAATTTTAAAATGTGCAAAAGCAAAAGATATTGTTCATGGATTCGTTTATAGACTAGTTGCACTATAAACACCAAATAAATATAAACAAATAAAAGGAAAAAAATATTAAAGAAAAATTATTGTTTTCTTTCTACATATATTAAAAGAATACAACAAGTGATTTTATTGGTGAAGTCTAACAAAAAACTGACGATAGATCAACAAGAGTGAAGTACGAAATTAGGCAGGGCGAGTGTTCAAAACGTACATACATTTTTTTTTTGTTTTTGGTTACACACTCCTCGGGGAGGTATGCAGATCTGAGGTCGATTATTGCTTAGTCTGATGAAGTGATAAACAATAATCCAGTCAAGGCGTAAAGAGGGGTTTTGAAGATACCTCGAGTTAATAGAGAGTAAAAGTGCTCAAGTACGCTGCCTCAAATAGCTTAAACATAATAATAAAAACTCAAATAATTTTAAATCGAATAAAAATTTAGAAAGTTGCCAGATGTTAATTGTGTCCTTCTCTTTATTCAGTAGAAGCTTGTAAGCTTATTGGTTAGGCTGATCCTCTAACGTTAAAAGGTACTGACAACTACATCGTGCAGCTTCTTCTATTACTGTTGGTACGCCCAAGTCTCTATGACATTTTTTATGAACATGGTGCATCTGTTGTTATTCTTAGGATTTTAGATTGCAGTCTTTGCAGTTTTTCAACATTTGATGGCATTTTTCAATATTTGATGCCCCACGTTTGAATTCCATAACTCCATATAGGTTTTATTATCGACTTGTAAAGCAGAATTTTCTATTCAAGTGGTAGCTTAGATGACGTGCCCATAAGCCAATGCAATGAACTTAGTTTCATATATGTCTTTTAGCCTCTATGTGTTTACTCCAGGTTAAACGTCTATCTAGATGTATCCCTAAATATTTTGCATAGTCGCTCGAAGTTACTTTTTGCTCATTTATTGTAATATTGGGGCTGTTTTCTGGTCTTGGAGCAAGTGTTACATGGGTACATTTTTGTTCATTGATTTTGATACGCCATACTGATTACCATTGCTCGAATTGGTTAACATGATCTTAAAGCATGCGTTGTGCGATTGCGGGGTTTTTGTGTGCATTTATTATTGCTGTATCGTCAGCAAATGTTGCAGTTAAAGTGTTTTCTAAAGTTGGCATAACACTTGTATACAATAGGTATAGTAGCGGATCTATTACATTTCCTTGGGGAATTCCTGCTTTGATAAGACAAGGTTCAGAAACAAAGTCTTTATATCTTACACTAAAACTTTTTTTAGTTAAGTAGTTTTCTAACAAAAGGTGAGTGTTAGCTGGCATGAGTGTTGTAATTTTATGTATTAAGCTTTCATGCCATACTTTATCAAAAGCTTGGGCTACATCTGTAAATATAGAAGTGCAGTATTTTATATTTTCAAATGAGTTTCTAACGAATAATACAATACGATGCATTTGTTCAATTGTACTATGTTTAGCTCTGCAGCCGAATTAATGTTTCGGAATCATTTCGTTAGCTGAGAGTATTAACATTATTTTTGCTATTAGTAACTTTTCAAATATTTTTGATAATATTTTTTAAAATAAAAAAAAATATTTACAAATACAACTGATGATGGATATTTGACATTATCCAAAACAGAAGTTTAGTATGTAACCATTTACAGAATTGATTATGGTAAACTGTGGTAAAGAAAAAAAAAATTTCTGTTAGTTTCTGTTAATCACTTCTGTAATGAATACAAAATCGTTCAAATATCTAGGAACGACAAAAAAATTTTGTCACTTTTCACTTACTACTATAGATTTCAAGTGCTGCCTTTATATGACTCAAGTTCAGACGTCACCAAAAATATACAGTTTATACTGTGCAGAGTGTGTATTCGAAATAAATTCAGATATTAGAACCGAGAAATAGAAAGGTCCACTATAGTAATCAGTTTATTGTTAATTTTCAGAATGTGCGAAGTGACAGTATATTTGGAGTAGTAGGGATTGATGACACGTTGAACTTTTTTTTAAGGTATTTATTTAATAATATATAAATAATATATATAATATAATATTATTAATCATATATAATATTAATAAAATCCATTTCCTTATTCTCAGTTAATTTTAAAATTAAATTTAATATTAACTTACAAAAAAATAAATAAATAAATTATAAATTTATATTATAGTCTAATGTATATTATTAATATATATTATAAAGGCAGAAATTTTACAATCAATTTCTGCTATACCTACATAATTTCAATAAAAACAGAGTCTATCTGTCAGTACATTTCCCAACATCATAGCACATACAGCGAGACTCTATTTTTATTAAAATTATATATGGCAAAAATTTATTGTAAAATTTCTGTCTTTACATTATATAAATAAGCGGTTAATAATTTATAAAATGTTTGTTTTGTGAAGAAAACGAAAAGATCGCCATTGATATATATTTTAGTGTATCTGAAACAGGTCAGCCTAAAAACTGACTTAATAAAAAATTAAAAATATTTTTGAATTGAAAAGTTCCCACACTGTTATCGCCTTTTCTAACTCCAAGAAAACTTTTTTTTTTATTCTCTTAGTTCTATAGTCAATATTTGTATAAACACACTATAACACTGGTATATATCAGTAATGATTTGATATTTTTATTTATCATACTAAGTATTTCATCACCATTTCCATTTCTATTACATTTAAATTAAAATGATTACGTTTTTGTTAAATATTTTTTTTAGTTTCATCTTTCATATGAAATTTAAAGCAAAATTTTTTTGTCATGTTTTGTTGTCACTCACTGTCAATTACGAAAAAGAAAACAAAAAAATGAAGTAAAAATTT
>NC_051848.1:79570302-79577133 GCF_002237135.1 Teleopsis dalmanni
CAAAGTAGAAAAAACTGAACTTTTTTGTCTACTAAATCAAGAACCAACAACATACCACACATCCATACAACCAAGATTGACAGAAGTGCTCACAGTTGTAGTGCATATTCCACTGCCATAAAAAGGATTTTATTTTGATTTTTTTAAAACCCCGCTAAAAACCTGACAGCATTAGAGCAGCTATATGTGGGAAAAGCTGTTTTACAACTTGAGCCGTTCTATATTTTCCCTTTTTTCTTTGTTTAATAGAGAAATTAATTCCGTTACTTTAAAGTTTTATATGTATGTCATTTTCATTTTCGCATCCTGTGCACTCCTTTCAACCACCAACTGTTATTCCCCTTAACCAACTTTCCGAAAGTTTAAGTAATTTTATCTTGGCACGAGTATATTTTTAAATTAACCATAATGGGTGTAGCCAATTGAACTTCAATTAACGTAATATCAGTCTTATCAGTCCTTTTGAAGAAATTGCCGTAGTGTTTTCAGTAACCGATTTTTCTTTTACTTAAATTTAAATGCCTCAGACAAGTCACTTAACCCCACGGATAGACCAGTAATGATTATAGTTGCGGAACTGTGACAATATATTCATATATTAATAACTCCCCAGCAGTCACCAAAAATCTTCAATGCTCTACTACCGACATCTTTCAGTCAGTTGTAAAGAGAGAAATGTTATCAAAGAAAGACGGGAGATTTATTAGATGATAGATGAGCGCGCCGAGTGCCATCTGTATGTAATTTGTCTTTCATAATAATATGATCAAAATTTCAATTCAATCAATTGTTTGAAGTTGTTTATTTAAAAGTTCTAAAATAGTAAAGAAAGTTGAAAATCTCCATTAAGTCCATTAAACGTCACAAAGGTATTGGATATAGTTTTCGAAAATCATTGTTGACCTAAAAAAAAATGTAGATGAAGCTAGATAATTCATAAAGCATAGATAACAATTATGTGTGCTGAGTTTCGTGGTCAGTAACATGTAGAGCAATTGAGAAAAAAAAAGGATTTTGTGTTTCATTTTATCACTATGAATAACATGTGAATATTTCCTCATAACCTCGAATCAAAACAATAACTTAATGAATGGTGTTTAGTCGGAACTTAAGCTTAGAAATTAGCTCCAAAAATTAGCCAAGAAGATATTAGTATCAGAATTTTTCTGTATATTACAAAATCAATACTCGATAAAAAATAACCACAGGTTATTATTATAAGCTTTTGAATAGATTGGATGCAACAATTTCTGAAAAAATATAAACTTTTTGGGAAAAATCGTGTTCTATTAAGGCAACGTCTCAGTTTAAAAAAATGATTGCCAACATCAGCGACTTATGGACGAATTATTGAAACAACCTATCCATCAGTTTTACTTTCTGTTGATTTTTGCATATTCTCAGATGATTTTCATCACACGAAGTGATAATAATTACCCTAAAAAATGCTTCATAGTGCAATTAAAAAATCACTATATGTTAGAGATGAAATCCATAAAATAGTTGTTCACTTAAGTTGAGAAAGATAATATTAGCTATGTAGGTTGTACCGACGATCCTAAGGTAATCCACTTCGGCCTATAGGATCAAGTGGATCCCTTGTATTATAGAAGTCTCAAGCATTAAAACCACTTAGAACCGTTGGCAAAGCGTGCAAGTTTATTCAGCTGGAGGTCTTGCAACTCGCCAAGATCCTCAAAGAAGAAAGTGATAAGGCGGCGACGCGCATATGCTGGCCAGAAACAAAGCAGGTGCGAGGCACTTTCATCGTCCTCTCTCTGCAACTGCGGGTAAAGATTATATTAAAAGATAAATTCATTTTTACTACTAAAAGCATGTTTTTTTATTTCCACTTTTCAAAATTTACTATATATTCTATTTTTCCTACACTATTAATTATTAAAATCAATAAATTAAATCAAGTCAAATTCATATTTTAAAATCAATTATGACGAAGCATAATATTTCACAGCATTTTTGATTTTTGCGTAATACTAAAAATTAGTTTACATTTCTTTCAAATTAAAAGGACTTACAAAAATAAATAAGGATAATGGGTGCATTACAACAATAAAATTTTATTTTGAATAATTAAGCTTTTTGACTGACTCTACAGCTAGTTCTTGTCTTATTGAATACCCATTATCAGTGGTCATTTAATATACTTTTTATCGATTCTATTGTTAGTATACTTGTATGATATTTAGAATTTAAGTACTAAGGGTTAATAATAATGGATATTTGTCAAATAACCAAAACACCTGCAGATTTGCCAAAATAATTCTATAAATTGAAAATTAATAAATTAATAATATAAAAATTATACTATTCAAATAGTTTCACAAATATTATTTATAAATTGTTGAATAAAATTCAATTGACAACCTCAAAGGATACCATAAATACCAAGTACTTAATTGAATATTAGAGAACATCTTGAACTTCATGTGAAGAATATTTGAGCAATTAAATGAAATCGTCAATGTCTTTAAAAAATTTGAAGAAAATGAATTGAGAGGAAGACATAAATTTCTGGAAGGTAAGAAGGACGACTTTCACAAATTTAATTCAATTGATTTCGGTTCAGTTAAGTTCAGTCCAATTTAATTTGATTTGATTTTTAACAGTGAACATCAAACGCACACGAGTTGTGTGTGTTACCAAATTCAATTATTGGTTTCAGGTTTGTGTTTTGCCATATGGCTTATATATGACGTTCGAATCGGTAATAGAATTTGCAGATACATTTTAAGGCTACTCCCTGCATGTGGTATCGTATTTTATTTATTCTCGTTTCCCTTCCTAATTTTGTTTTGCTCTTCTGTCAGTCCATGCTTCATAAGTCCTTGCTTGATTAGCATTTAATTTGAACTCAAATAAATTTTAGCATAAATGAAAGTTTTGCGTACGTTTCCGTGTTTACTGCTATCGACCAAAGGTGAAACTTATCGAATTTTATAAGTTTTGATTTATTTATTTATTTTACGAGAATGTAAGCAAAAATTAAATGGGATGAAGTTGAAGTAAGTCAGTGAATAGCAGACTTTTTTTGCCATACAGAAATTTTTTTCAAGTGATTTAAACCAAATTTTAGTCTACAAAATGGTAACGAGATCAAGATTTTTAAAACTTGTGATAATTTGTAACACAACATAAATGCAACATTTTTGAAACAACCGAGACGTGAACATTTGGGATTAAAATTGAACTAAAGATACAGTTTCTTTTTTGTTTCCAATCACATTCTCTGTGACTGCCCAGACTTGATCTGGGCCAGGTGGTCACTGGGTCGAGAACTGCTCTCGCTTTCTAACATTAGGAGGTCCTCAACGGCTAACATTTTGGCTTTCGTTCGAAAGATGGAATATCTTCTGTTCTGTTAGGGCCTGTAGCAGTACAAAAGATCCACTATGGTCGCGGTGATCCGCTCCATTGGAAGCTGGTACCCTTTTATGTCTAATTCTGTTAACATACTGCGATTTATACTATGTCTATTTTAAAACTTCAGTCTTAAAATAACCTCATTTTATTAGGGTAAACTTCTTTGACTTCAATATACTTTAATATACTATATTAAAAGGAAAGGTCTATAAAATGTCTGTCAAGAATAATCACCAAATTTCAATTATGATAGACTTAGTATTTCTCTGTAGTCTAGACAACCGAACTCTATTAATTCTTTTACACGGTGCACAGGTGAAAGAAAGCGAGATATTGTGGGTAAAGCCACCAAAACTATAACAGTCTAAAAGGCTTTTAGGGATTTACAAACTGAAACGCTTTAAAGATGTCATAGTGTTCAGTATACTCTGTTAATACAATATCGTGTATATAATTTTTAACTTAACACAATTTAAATTTTTTATTATTTATAAGTTCAATTTCAATAGAGCAAATTTATTACTTATTTGTTACTACGTAAGCATCCCCTCTCCTTTGGAATATAGTGGTGAATGATAATAAAACTGAAGGCAGAGGGCTGCGAAACTATTGCATATGCGGATGATATTGCGATAACAGTCACTGGAAAATATACTACCATTCTCAGGGATATTCTACAAAATGGTCTTAATATCCTAAACAATTGGACACAAAAATGTGGCATTGGGGTGAATCCCAATAAAACTGAAATCGTAGTTTTCACAAGAAAACATACGGTCCCAAATCTTTCTCCACCCTCTCTACGAGATTCTGTGATACATGTGAAGGAGGAAGCCAAATTTTTAGGTATAGTTTTCGATAGGAAACTCACTTGGAAGAAAAACACTCTAGAGCGCGCAAGAAAAGCCAATGTTGCGCTTCTTCTATGTCAGAAAGCTATTGGTAAGAAGTAGGGTCTTCAACCTCGCATCACCCAATGGGTATATATAGCTGTTATTAGGCCCATATTGCTGTATGGTATTACGGTATGGTGGACAGCTCTTGATAAATCTTCGTACTGTTCGGTACTTAACAGGATTCAGCGTAGAGCTGAACTGGTGGTTTTAAACCCTGAGGTTTTTATTATTTATATACGGCATCACAATGGGCCAATAGGCCTAAGTGGATCCACTAGGGATCACTGGTATAACCTAACCTAACCTAACCTATTACTTAAGCATATGATCTACTACTTAAGCATATATATTATCTACATACCATATTGTAACCCTGTTAATATGAGCTTTTTGTGCTTTATGTAAAATAAATCAGAACTTCGTTAACCGTTAAGTGGAATCGTCCAATTTTAAATCTTTTGTTTTTCTTAATTGTTTGGATTGTTATTAGAGCCCGTGTACTACAATAAAATCGTCCGTGCGCCTAATAGTAATTTTTCTTGGTATAAAAATCGTATACATAGAACATTAAAAAAATAAACTAAGAATTATTACAGGATTATTAATCGATTACTGTAGATTGAATAATCACCTAACAAAGTTAGGAATTTAATCCAAATTAGACTGCAGATACTGTAGAGAGGAGAAAGAAAGTGCATACCATGTGCTTGGAGAGTGCCTGACACTGATGCATAAGCAGAAGAAACACTTAGGAGGGTATTTCATTGATCATAAAGATTCAAGACAAGGAAAGGTAGGCTCTATACTGTCTATTATTTAAGAAATCGGACTTGGAGAAACAGTCTAATCCGACTAAGGGGCACAATATATCATTTAGATCGTAGTGCACTATACCTTTCTTACAATAATAATAAAAATAACCATCAAATTTTTATTTGATAAAAATCATGTCCGTGAGAAAATTTTGTTGATGTGCTAAAAAGTCAAAAGTCAAAGGAGAGAAAATATTGCATATAGATTAATTGCTATATTAATTCGTACTTTAATTTGCCGATTTTACAGATCAAGAAAATGAGTTATACACTGTACTCTATGATCCAATTTCATTTAAATTTAAAAATATGTCATTATGAAAATCTAAATATTATTTAAAATTTTTAGGCAGTTTGTTTTAAGTTTTCCTTTTAACTATTTTAACAACTTAAGGAGTATTTCCTATTATTGTAAAAAACTACTACTGTTAAGCCTTTAACTATTATTTTTCTATTTTAATTAAACAATATATAAAACAGAAAAAAAACGTTTAGTTCACGTGTTGAAAAAAGATGAAGAAATAAGTATCTACCAGCCACCAATTTGTAAAAGAGTTAAGTTCACTTTTAGACTTTAAAAGAAAAATATATGAACCCAAAATAAAGTTTTTACTATTGGAAAGTTTACTTATTGTGTTCTTGACTTCCTATTTGCATATTTACATATGGAAATAAGTAAGTAAAGCGAATGCACGAATACAGTTGGTTAATTAATTTTAGGGCTCTTAATCATCTTTCGTTCCAACAATCTTAATTGCTACTTTTTATTGCCGTGACATGTTTCCCAATTTTATACTCTAATGGTTTTTATGCTTCATGCAAGGGTATTGCACATTAACTATTCCGAATAAAACCGAGGATGAAAATATAATTGAAAGATTGTTGAAAAGTTTGAATTCAACAATAATTCAAATAACAACAATACATTATTACAAAGTTGATTAGCTATATGCGTTTCCTTACGTATCGCTAAACGAAAACTTCCTAATAGTATTATGCAAACATGGTTTATCAACTTAATTTAAGATATAACATACATCACTCCTCACTAAGTATTTTGTTATCGATGTGCTGACATATTTGTTTCAACATACCACCCAACCTCTCACGAAGAACATTCTGATCTTCATAAAAAACTTGAATGTCTCTATTTGGTTACGGTCAGTTAATATCAAAGATCTTCTGTGGACGCGGTGGTCTGCTTTATTGTGACATTGATCTCCTTTTTCCCAATATATTTACTATATATACATATCACCAACAATATGGAACCATAGTCAAATAAATAGTAACAGTAGGTTGGTCATCTGTCGCTCCTATAAATTATACTGCATTCTTATACAAGCATATTCTCATAGTAATATTTTTTAGCTTTGTTCTGTTATTTTTACTTCATTTCAAATTTGTCGTATTACATAGAAATTAATAACTATTATATTATATATATAAAGCTTACAGCTATGGCATTTTAGCCGTCTGCCGGAAATCCAGATTAATCTAATAATTAGTTTTCATAAATATTAAATAAATATTCTTACTTATAAACTCAATACAATATAAATATTAAATTAACTTACTATATCAAAAATAATAGATTTCATATACTATTAATATAAAAATCTTCCTTAATAAAATTTTACCTATAATTTAATACATTTTTAATAAAAGCCGTTAACAATCTCCAGTTGGGGCCATTCAGCATCAGTACGGTTTCATTAACATCAAGCGCAGGTTTACCGAAG
>NC_051848.1:79577233-79708360 GCF_002237135.1 Teleopsis dalmanni
AATTGCTGTCAGAAACTGTTTTTAATTAAATAATTTTTGTTTTCAAATATTTCTTCGGAGGGGTCCTAAGTGCCATTTACCATATGAAGTCCATATTCTTAAAAAAATCAACAAATGAACGATATTCTATTTGATTTAGTATGAGACTTTTGTGGCTTATGCCAAGAGGGAAATACAACATAATCAAACCCCCAACTATTGTGAATATGTCCACTTCTTGCAATAAACATGGCTACAATTTATGGAAAACCCTTTTAGAGGATCTCGGATAACTAACAAAAACTGATGTCTAAGAATTGGAAAAATTTTCAAAGTAAATAATTTATTTACTTATTTATTTACTACGTTAATATAATACAGATAGTACTTGAATCAGGCATAAATATATCTTGGATGTACGATATGAAAGGAATCCAATAAAAAAAAAGAATTATTACTCATATTTCCCAAATATTTTTATATATGTATATTATGTATATTATTAATAAAGAAAATATTGGTCAAAATGACAAGTGTAAATCATGCAATGAAAACTAATTAAAAAAGTAATCATTATGAAAATTAAAATAAATCGAGAGACACTAATCTGTCAAAAGTATGGTATATAGTTTGCTTCAATTTTGTCTTTCATAGCGGTGAGTTGGGATTTGAACGCAAAAAAAGTCATGAATAGAAAATATAAAATCGCGAAAAAATTCAAAATTGAAGACGCACCTTCGAGCAATCTTCATCATTCATTGCAAACTATTGATGTAAAAGGTATAGAAGGTTCAACTTTAGTTAAAAATGAACTTCCGGAGTACGAAATACTCAGTGACATGAAAATGAGTGATAAGAGTGTCGAAAGGCCCTTTCGAAATGATGATGTTAAGGTGGAACATAATTCGCCAAAGTACATCGTAAAACCAAATGAAATTAAAAGAGAAGATTCTGACAATGAATATGAAGATATAAATAGCACTTCGTCAGATTGTGAAATATTAAGTGATATGGATGAGGTGTATAGTGTGTCGTCTTCGGACGATACAATTTCTGAAGATTCTTCTCACTATGAAATGGAAGATAAAATCGAATGCGAATATAAGCTTGAAAATCCAATTTATCTAATTTATCCAATTCATCCAATTTATGATGACATCAATTATTTTGATGACATGTGCTTTACTTCAGGTTTAAAGAATATTGTAGAAGTATGTTTACCATTAATTCCATTCTTCTTAGTAAATTCACATAATTTCCTAATTGTTTACGTGTTTAATTACGACTGCTTATGTGTCATATCTCATTAACTTTTACTTTTAGTATTCGATGGAAGAGTTTGAGAAATGCACTCGTCGTTCGCAGGAAATTGTACTTCAATTCTATAGCTGCATGAAGGGAGATCGAACAGTAAGTCTATAAGTCTATAAAGATCAAATTTTGCAACCAAACGAATAATTTAATTTATGATAATCTTAGCGAATCCCTTCTTTATATGACAAGAGCTGTTCTTTGATTTTTGATTCACAAAAATTTGATGGTGTATTCTCCATTGCGTATTTTTACTTAAATCTGCCAAAAACTGAATATCAAATACTCCGAGTAGTATGCAAATTAACAAATGAAGTCATTACATTGTGCGGTTTTGCGTACGAGGTTAGAGTTACTGGTACACTCGAAATTGGAGAGGAGGCTTCCAAATGGTTCCGTCATAGATTCATAATTGCTGAGTACGAAGATAGATGTAGAATCGTTTATGAAGAATTAGTATACTTCAATCCTGTACTCATACCAAGAATTAAGGTATGTTCGCTAGCAAAATAGCATTATTATAGAATGATTTAATGGTGTTTTTATATCTTAGTCTTAAGTTTGATATTCTAAATATTTCTATTTTATGTGACACTATATGTGGAACTACCATATTATATACACTTACAATTCAATTATATTCTCCTTTATACTGAGACTAGTACAACTTTAGTATTATTGCTCTTGTTACTGTTAAGTTGAGTTGAGTTGAGTTGAGCGCTGGTTCAGCGCTGGCATTTCGACTACATCCTTAGCGAGAGATCCAACTATTAATATAGATTGTTTGAAATTCAATTTTGTGATATATTTTTAATTATCTTAATTATTTACATTTAAAGAACTTTATCTACATTTGAAATGAAGCTCCGAACATGATTAGATTTCTTCATGACTATCTGATTGTTATGTCCAAATGTCTCTTGTCTGCTATTGGAATATATAGTGTTCTGGCGACAATGCTCCATCAAAATTAGTGATTACTTGGTAGTTTGCGTTACTTGCAGGTCCCTTATTTTCTTCTTAGTTAAGAAGTAATTCTGTTTCCACAATATTTACATTGATATTTTTTATGAACTTAAGCTTTTTACTTCAAATGCACTACATATGTATCTGTGAAGGAACAAATCCCTTTTTCTTATCACATTTTTAGTGGAAGCTGTAGCGACAGCAGATCATATAATGTGGAGTGAAATGTAAATTTTACTTCGGTTAAGAACTATGGACGAACTTCGGATTTGTCACTGTACGCCAGAGTCTAAAAGGCGTGAACTGATCAGTAGCAATGTAACGATAGTTGTTTGAATAGGAAAAATTTATCATTTATGAAAATTATTGCAGAGAGAAGAGGATACGAACTTAACATATTAGTTATTAAAAAAAAAATAATTTTTATTTATACTTTCAAAGTTTTCGAGTTGTTTTAAAAAAAACTCACTTTTTTCTTACATTATTCAAATACTGTATTATGTGATTACATATAGCGCCTAGAATTGCGATAACTTTCTCATGTGTATAAAATTTAAAAGCGCTTATAGGTCATATATCTCACAAGAAGTTCATTTTTTAATTTGAACTTCTTTTATAAAATGAAGTTTATCTCGGGAGTTTTAGACATATAGACATATCTCCGGATGTGTGAATGACCGAGTCTGAAATGTTGTGCGTTTTGAAAGTAATTAATAGAACATTTCGGTTGTACTTAAAATCTACTAGATACCACCAGATGAATATTTGGCGGTATCTGAAACAATTGTATGACTCTATTGAATAGAATCAAATTATTGGATATAAAAACTTCTTCAGTGTTACAACTTTTACAAGCATAATAATTCAATACTAATATTCTATTGCAATATATTTCGTAAATATTTTTAGTTAACGTTCACACAATTTGAAGAATCTTTACTAAAATCAAATAATATGGTGTTCCGTTTTTATGCCTCGTTTAACAAACACCCAATGGTTAGTAATTTTATCTCAAATTCTTTCATTTCTTACTAACATTTATTATTTTATTATTAATATTTAGCAGGTTGTAGACTATTATCACAAGAAAGCGTTTGTTGCCTTTGATTACACACTTTACCACGGTAAAATCAAGTTCACTTCTTTATATGCAAATCTCCCAAGAATGAGATTCTTAGTAGCGCGTATCACTACCTTGGTACCTGACGAATGGGATGGATTAAAACATATAATAGTTGTGCGCGGTACAGTTCGTGTCTTAGGAAACGAAGATAATGAACAGTGGTTTGAGCAAATTTTTTCTGTGTACTACATCCATACAAGCTTTTCGATTACTAGTAGCCGATTTAAATATAGTGACCCAATACAAGGTAGTTACCAAGTCTCTATACAAAATATATTCAAACACTGAATTACATCAATTTCAATTTCAAATTGAATTTTATATTTTGTAGATGTTGCTCCTGCTGTTAAAGAATATTCAGATATGTACTCAGATAGTGCTGAACAAGTCCAGTTCGAACGTCTATATGGGGTAATCTTAAAATCATATTTATAATTTAAATATTTAAATAGTTTATAAAATCTTCAATCATCCTAAATTTTTGAATAAACTTCATATATGGTATTGTTAATTGTGTTTATAGCCAAAATTTGAGAAGTGGGCGAAGTGTGTACGTCGATCAGACATATATGTTTTTATGTTCTATAAATTTATGGACGAGGATCGTGAGGTAAATTCTTAAATATTAATATTTTTATTCATTAATTATATTTGTATCTTATTTTTGTAGCGTCTCTTTAATTGTTACAATGAGACCTCAACTCTTAAATTTCTTGAGAAAACCTACAGGGGTTTACACTCCATTAAGACTTTTTATTATAGTATTGCCTCTACAAAGCATAAGATCAAGCACATTGCTGTGGAATTCATACCTGAAGTGGTGGTAGAAGGTGCTCTGTGTTACTCAATCGATGTGCTAGGGATTGTCACGTTTGATAAAGATACTTATAAGTGGTTTAAGCAAAATCTGCTAGTGTTGTTCTATGAGACGCGTTTTAACATACGCAGAGACTGTTTTCAATATTATTATCATGTGCGTGAAAATCCGAAAAAAATTGTGGCAGATTAAATATAAAACCTAACTTATTTCCTTAATGTTAAGCACAATTATGAGAAAACAAGCAACGAAATTAATTCATTCAATAAATTTTGTGTTTAATAAAATCAAATTTCGGGGTCTTGCAAATTCTTAAAATGTGTTTCAATAGCTTTGTATAAAATGATATAATCCTTAGCATTCCTGAGCAATGCAAACCATAACTCTTCTCCATTCCATCGCTATTGACATTTTTCTTCCAGATTTCAACATCTTTTCTAAACAAATCACCATTAACACTATCGATCCACTCACCTCTTGTTTGTGCAAATAACCGTCTATTGTCCAATTTGCCAAAACAGATTATATTTATTTCAACGCCTTAATTACTTTTTGCTACATGGTCTGCCCACCATACCCAATACAATTTGATTTGTGTACTTAGTATAGCATAATTCACAACACAGAAAATAATGTAAGGGGCGCAGTCTTATATATAATGTACATATATATTAAAAGTTTTTTTTATAATGTTTTTCTGAACTCAAAACTAATTCAAATTTGATAGAGGTTTTATACGAGCTAGTATATTAATTGACGCTTTATTTGTGTATGAAAAACCATGCGAAGCTCGAAATCCTGAAATATTTTCAATATATATCCGTGTTTTATATAGCGGTTTTGCACTATATTCAATATTTTCTGAGGTTTTGTCTAAAATTTTTTACATCATGCTTTGCGAATTTGTAGATGTTCGAACCATCTCCCAAACTTTTCGTGTGACTACAACTCCCATTCGGTCAACTGCGCCTTTTCCATGGGAGGTGGCAAAAAAATTCCATTCTAAGAATTCGGGTTTCTATTCTTCAACCAAACTTGGAATGCTGCTTACAATATATTTATTTTTAGAATATAAATAATTTTGTTAATTAGAAAGTTTGTTATGGGTAAGTTTGTCGCTTAGGGACTTGCAAGGGACTTGATTTTTCTACAAACCCAAGCTACGCAAGTGAAAAGGGTAACTTGTGTATACCAATGAATTGAGTTGATTTCTTTATATTATATCGTCCAGCAGACTTTATTTTTAATAAGCCATTTTTTCCTATACAAACGTATGGGAAGCTGAGATGTTTTCCTGGTTCCTTTTTCCGAAACTTGTTCGCTATAACATTTTCTACAATTTTATTTCGCCATTTTTTGGATCTCTCTGCAGTTGTGAGTACTTGGTATTGTATCTAAAAAACACAAAATCAGTAGGTGACTCTAATTAAGGGAATGTCCCCGTTCGTACATCACTTACTTTCCACCAATGAATTGAGTTGATTTCTTTATATTTTCTGATAATCTTGATTTCAATTAAATTAAACACCAAAAATTAACTTTTAAAAACGATTTACTTTTTTATTACAATTTCATTTACAAATTTTACGTTATATGTAACTTCAATGCTTTGTCTGATTGTATGTTCGAGAACAACATTTATACTCGAATCCGTCATATAGAAAAACTTTTTTTAGAATAAGAAAAACCATATTGAATATCGAAATAAATTAAAATTAGACGATCAATCAAAACTATTAAAAATTTTTAATTATAACGCAAATTTATAAAAAAATTAAGTTTGAAATACAAAGGTTGAAATATAAATAAATGCATAGAGTCAAAAACAAAACAAATTTGCACAAGAAAAAAATTTCAGTTTTGGTAGACCTTTATCTGGACTTGCCCATATACGAAATTGGCATTGGAAATGCCCGATGTGACACTCTACGTATCATGCATTTCCGAAATTGGTCCGTAAGAGCCAATTTTGCTGTGTCCGTGACACTCCACATAATACGGCCCTCAACGATAGTGACATGATTCTGTATACCATACCTTTTGACCATGACCAATAAAAAAGCGCAAAAAAGCAAAATTTCGGTGACTATTCGTCATATGGCGGTCACTGTAACGTGGCTTCAACATTAAAACAGGATTAATTCAACAGAATAAAAATTATAAACATTCCTAATGGAATGATAAGAGAAGGTACGTAACTGGAAATATGCTTCAATTATACAAAGGATCATAATTCATAAAAAAAAAATGTTTAAATAAATTTTAACAAATGCATTTTTTTTCGATACCGAAATATTATGACAGGTCCCTGGATTAAAAAACGTAGTGAATAATTTATATTAAAGTAAAATTGAAATCAATTTTGAAAACACTTTACTTACCTTATCAAATAAAATTAGAGCAAACCTAATGAGAATTATAATTACTTTCGGTGTACTCTTTATATATAACGTGACCTTGACTGTGTTAATCGTAATCGTATATCACCTTTTACCAATATAAGCAAGGTAATTACGTTATTTAGTTTCTTATATTAGTTACTGATACAAAAGATTTATAAAAGTTTTATAATAAATTAGTTTCTAGAATGAAATATTTTTATGTTTAGTGAAACAAATTCTTCGGCTGACCATATAGTTGTTTCTAATATTGCCAAATGTTCAGCATTTGCACTCGTTTACTCATTTCATTTTACATTCAGCAGTTGGTAAACGATCAATTATTCTAAATTGATAAATCTTAATCTGAACATATAATGCCCTGGATTATTCTTCATGAATATGAAACGAACAGCTTTATATATTTGTATATTGTTTTGGTGCATCTTTTAGTTGTAATATTCAAAACATACTTTTCCTGGATTTTTGTTTGTTTACAGATTAAATGGTGTATGGATGTCGGCAATTCTAGAATAAGTTTTGAGTAGAGTCCATGGCTTTCGACATGAACGCATAGTTCATGCTTACTTGCTATTAACCATAAAATCATAATGCAGTTAATAGATATATCAATATACCGCGACGATTAACGCTCTCATTGGAATTCCTGGGAAATCCGCCTTCACCAATAGAAGCTATACGTTTGGGTGTAGGGTCATCAATGGTGATAAGCGTGGCTTATCTAACACCGTTACTGTGTTTCAGGTTTTAACTACAACTATGACGTTACTTCCATTGAAAATGTTAACTAGTCAGGACAATACTATATTCTCTGTCAGTGCTGATTCTCCTGGCACTAGATTTATACCTCCTGTCAGGTGCTACAAGTAAAACTCACTGACTTCAAACCGTATCTGGTGGCGCCTGTTGAATTCCGGTTGCCTCTTACGACAGGCATGCCTCACCAGGAGAATATTTTAGCCCCTTTTGTTTCGGCAAAGATTAATTATGGAATGTGAAAAATAACAATACATAAGTGATATTGTTTGTGGTTTGGATGAATATAAGCAATCTGTCTTATAAAATATCTTTACGTTATACCACAATTTATGAGCTTATTTTATCTTATTATTTATTATTATTTGACTTAGAACTTAGCAAATCTATTTCCTTCAGTTGTGCTCCCGAGAAGCTTTGGAAATTCTCGACTGTGATATAATTAGGATATAAATGAACCACTAGCGCCTTAAACAGTGTATATAAATTGCACTTGCCACTTGCCTATTTATACGATCATTTCTTATTCTGTCACATCTAGTTTTCTCCTATGAATTCTTTATTAAACTGTTTATTAAAGGTACTTTGTTGGCTACCATTCTGTTAAGTGTAGTACACCCAGTTAAAAAACTGTTGTATACTATTGCATAGTATAGTGTATAGTGAATTAATATAAAATTAATGTATGTCATTCTTTTGTTTTACTACAGAGTGAGTACTATTCTACTCCTGCTCAATCCTACACAGTCGGTTAAGGTTGCCATTGTATTAAAAAAAATATTACATATGTCTTTATTTTATGTATTTTGATATTCATTGTTGTCCATGATATAGAACAGGGACAGTAATCCACTGTTTGGGTCTTCCAAAGTAAACAGAATCCGACAAAAGTTATCCGCGAATGGAGCAAATCTAAGCAAATGGTCGGATGTGTTTTCAGAAACAACAGTCATGTCACAAATGTACCACTTGAACAACATAAAACGGTCAATTCTTAGTAGTACGCAACTTTGTCGAAAGTCTTCAGAGAATTAACAGCTCTAACAAAATAGTTATTAAGCACACAAAATATCGAATTGATAGGTCATCCACCTTACTGTCCCGACTTGGCATTTTCTTACTCAATAACAATAAGAAAAAAATTCTTGGCGGTCGTTTTCGTACGCCCGAACATACCACCTTATTTAGACATTTAATACCCTGGTTTTAGACATTCAAGTTTAGAATGGTAAAACTGTTTCAAGAATTGGTCAGTCGATTTACCAACATATATTGATCATGCAGAATATTTTGAAAAACAATAACCAAGAACCATTTTCACTGATTAACTACTGCGTTTTCATTGCTAGGCGCAAGACTTAAAAGCCCACCCTCATACAACCAATTCGGTTAAAAAATATTAATTTCATAGTTGCTGCGTATTTACATCAAAGACAGAAATTTTTACTAAAATCTTCATTATTATAATCTGTAGTTTGTTACTATTATTATTCTTATTTTACATATATTCATAACATTCCTACAACAAACAATCTCACGGAACACCTACAAATCGTTAACAGGGTCGAAAACGCCACATGTATGAGCCATGCAATTCACCACAAAGACCTACTACTCAATTTTCTAGAGATATACCCTAGGCAACAAGAGGCACAAAAGTCTAGGTGCACACTTTCAAAAGCTTCCTCCGGAAGAACCGATTCGTTTCCTCGATATACTAAACTTCTAAATACATGGGCGCACAATAGGTCAAGCTGGTCGCAGTTCATAAAGGCTTAACAACCTAAAGTCAAATTTCACAACAGCCGTTCAGTTCGGAAACAAAATTCAAAATTAAAGGTGTTTGCGTTCGAAACAAAAGATCTTGCCTAAATGTAACCATTATAGACGCTTAGTAAGATCAAATAAAAACAAAGTACACATTAGAAATTTCAAATTCTTCAGATTATACAAAACTACAGTCAATAAAAATTAACTAAAATTCTTGAAACATTAATCACGTATGTTTTGCTTGAAATGTTCAGTTGAGTTTATTTTTTTTTATCATTGGTTAACATTCGTACACATAATACCGAACTCAATCAAACTTTCTTAAAGTTAGACGTTCATCTCTCTACAGAAAGGCAAGTATTGACATGGTCGCCTTATTAAAGATGTCTTTCTAAAGTCTCTTTAAAGACATGTCAGTTGAAACTAACTAAAATAATTTCATACTTTCAGTTCTAAAACCTGTATGATATCGGCTGTTCAGCTTTGATATACATTCCTAAACGTTGAGTCTTAAACCTTTAGACAATGGATCTTCACGCCGACAAAAAGTTTGATATGCTAACACCAACTGTGGAAGAGTCCCAAGGTGAAATCATTTATTTCAACATAACTGTAACTTCAAATAATTAATCTGTCTTTAAAGGTGCACAGCCTCAAATACCAAAAGCAGATGCTTTCACCGAGCTGACTTATCCGTTAACTCATCAGATTCTAAAAACATCTATTACGGCTCCGGAAGAAGTGTCGCACTCTCAGACAGAGATTCAACACGACAATTCTGGTCGTTCCAAGACACATCCTATTGACATTGAGGCGTTAAGTGACAGCCCTGTATCTTTGCATCAAGTTGAAAAACATGTTGAAAATGCTGACGCATGTCGTGAAGTAGGTGGTGCCATTAAAGAAATCAATTCCATGAATGAAGACAATAAACCAGATAGTGAAGCGGCTCTTAAAATTAATTCATCAACTTGTCAGTCATTAATCTGTGACGAAATTCAAACGGTAATCAAAAACTATCAACAAAGCCAACTGGAAAACTATGTTGATAGTGGTTCGATGCAGATGATTAATGGTTTATTTGAGAAAGGCTTACAATCGTTGGCTGAAAGTTGTCAGGAATTTTTTTCTATATCTGACGAGGCGTTTAAGAAAAAATCTACAGAAATAATTAAGGACAACTCTGCATCTGAGGGAGATTTCGGCGCTTTGAAACAGTCTGAGCAATCTGATTTAATAATTGATAAAGTTTTAAATAAGCAATCTGATAAAAACTGCAATGAAAAAGTTGTAACTGTTCTTAACACGAAGGATGAAGAGGATCCTCAATTGAACTCAATTGAACCAAAAGAAACAAATGGTTTGAAAAACGACCACGGTTCTCAAACTATAATAAATAATGATATTGAGTTAAATGAATTTACTGATGTTGCAGGCAGCTTAACCCGACTAAGACATTATGAAACAACGTTTGAAATATCCAGAGTTGATAAGACTAATAATATAATTGAACATAAATTGTTTAAGTCGGACGACTTAACACTTATTCGAAAACTAGTATTTGATCTGCATACTGGAGTCAGGCTATTTCCCTAAATAATTCTTATTAATACAATATACTATAGCAAAATTATTAATGTACGCATTTGCAAAATATAATAGACATATAATTATATAATTAATATAATTAATATAAATATTCTTTAAATTTGCAAATATCAGGTTATTTATTTTTCCTTTAATTTCATGGAATGTCTTTCCTTTTCAATTTATAATTTGAGGAACTATTGAGACTATTGATTTTTTGAATATGCGTATTTGTTATATCAGTTTTTAAAGTGATCAGTAATTTGCATTGTTTGTAACAAACCTAGAAAGAATATTTAAATAATATAAATAAAAAAAATAAAATAAATTCAAACAGAACACTAGTTTTTTATATTAATTTCATCGACACAATTTTATTTATGTGATCGGAAAAGCAGTTTGTTATAAATCAACTCACTACTGCCGAAGAATATACTATTTCGACTTATGAGCATATGTTTAGCCGACTAACCCATTTTCCGGGAATGAAAATGTGTATTTTGTTAAAAAAAAATCGCATTTTGTGGTTAACAAATACTGATTGTGTATATTACTTATAATTTTGTTCAGTTTTATTTTCGTTATTCAATAAATTATTCAACTTATATGAGATGGATTTGGAAAACCAAATTTGGTTAGAGACCAATTTGTCCACATCCAGACCAAGTTTCAGAGAGTCTGCACAATAGCATGCAATTGTGCAAGATATATAGAAATTGATAATACTTCAATAAACCAATCTAGGAAAATCAATTTTATTTGTAGTCAACCTGTATTAAACCTTTTTCGCCGAGGTACCACAAAAAATTTATTTGTCTGGAATAATGGAAATTTGAGACGAAGCATGTGAGAACTGAAAATGCTCATTGTTCAGCTGACTCTTGTTTAAAGATTTGTGAGTTTTTGTTTTTCCAATTTTTTATTTGTTTAAGATTTTATAATGTTCGAAGTTGTTTTTGGTATTATTTTCTTGTTATTAATTTGTTGTTGCGATTGATTAATTATTATTATGTTGAAGCTATTTGAGTCAGTACACCTAAGCAGTTTTACTTTCTATTAACTCGAAGTATCTTCAAAATCCCTCTTTACGCCTTGACCCCTCATCAGTCGGCAATAATTGATCTCAGATCTGCATACTTCCCCAAGGAGCCTGTAACCATTCTGAGGTTCGTTGATGCGGTGTTGCTATGACTGTCAATTTTTGCAAATAATATCAGGGCTATATCCTTTATAAATATTTTGGTGCACAGCTTTCAGAACGTAATTCCGAACTAAGAATACAAATGTCAAATTAAAGTACGTATTGCCGAGAACACTTAGTAGCCCATTTGCCATTTTCCGACACCTTCCCGAGATGTTAATTTGTTATAAATATTGATTCAAACCGGTACCAAAAGTCTAGTTGCTGCTGGTCTATCCTGCTAAAGAACTTTAACGGTGTCAGAGCTCTGTGTTCCATAACTTATCAGTGAATGCTAAGCTATGAGGTTTTTGCAAATAAAAGTAAAATATAAAGGTACTCACAGACCGGTGATTTGAGAATCTAATAATTCAACCAAAAGTCAATGGATATGGGCATGTCTTATCTTAATAAAAGTAAAATATAAAGGTACTCACAGACCGGTGATTTGATATTCTAATAATGTCTTAACTACGATTGAGATATTTAGCCATTAAAGCTGTTTAATTAACAGATACTACAGCTACAACAATGATTGTGATGTTTTAAATCACATATGGAAATCGTATCGTAGAACCAAAAGCGTGTACCATATTTTTATTAATCAGACACGAACTTTTTCTTATCACCTCGCAATAAATGCAAATGCGTCTAACATACTCCGTATTGTACAATTTTATCTTCCAGTGAGAAAGAGATAACCCACTATATGTTTTCAGCCATTTTAATTTAGATTTCTCATTACTGAAGGCACATGACAGTCGTTTAGAAAATAATAAGAAAATTAGAAAATAATAGACTCACAATGGAACAAATCATTACAATCAATTTCAGTTTTTCGTAATTACTTTGGTAGGCATTTGCTTTCTACATAATACGGTTTCTAGTTCTGAAATGGTTAATGACAGATCTATATAGGTTTATGGTAGAGACCCTATGCTCCACAAGGAGAAGAGGACAACAGTGAGTATGTAAGTAATTAACACAAGGTCCTGAAAGAGAAAAGATGCCAAATGCGTTATTAATATTTTATGAGAAAATCCTTAACTTTTGTTTCAAAAAAATAATGTATGAATTGAATTCGGATCATTATGAGTTAACCCTCTTGACTTCACTCATTCAAGCACTTAATGCTCAATTTTGATTTTTAGGAAAAGTCATATAGAGCCGAAGAGCACCAAAAACGAGCAATTGTACTAGCTACCAGAGATAAAATAAGAAATTTATCAAATAAAACTCAACATTAAACTTAAAATTTCTTGATAATTATTATCAATATTAATAATAGTATTATATCTTAGTGTAGCAAATAGAAACATTAGAATATGCTACAGCAAAATATATAGAAAAAGCAAATTATTTAAGCACAACCAAGAGTTATAGATATATTAGAGGAAGGTACTTTATATCAAAGAACATCACATCCTATGTTATGCACTATTATTGTAATCAATATTAAATTATATTAGTATATCTTAATATAATGTTTTGCATCTTTTAGTAGCTTTAATAGAGTTATCTGTTGACAATGTCTTAATATTTTTGTAATATTTTCTTTTTATCTTACAGTTTACGCCTTTTAAATGCTACCTTACCGATGTATTGTTACTTTGGTAACACTGACTTGCACTATAAGTGGCCCAGCTTATGCTAACAGCATATTCAGACCTTTTCGATAGTGCAAAGCTGTTTAGTCTCGTACCATAGCCAGTTCTTTAAGACTATGTTCCAGAATGCTATAAATATTGGCTTGAGATGTTTTTTACAAACAGTTGAAGTTCGCCATACACACAACCTTCCTACAACGATCGTTGAATTTCCCGATGTTATGAAGTAGCAAACATTACTTTGGTATTAGAAGTTGCCTTAGTGAGTTGCCCTATTGTACCGAACGCATAGTTTAATTTCATTAAGCGGTAGTGAACCGTCCCAAATGAACCGCTGCAACATATATGGCTTTTTTTATTTCATTAAATCTACGCCATTGTTTGAAGTTTTTAAATCGTTGACCTTATTTTAATTTGAACACGAAATACCACGCTACATTCATAAATATTCACTACGCAATCCTCGTAAAAATTATATGCCAATGCCTTATAATTGTGGTGATATTTTGGGTTTCGCCTAATACTACGACCCGTAGTGTATTTAACTAATTTATAACGCAGGTTACAAGTAATGAATCTTGATACGACACGACATCCACTCTCAAACCCGCCATATCGCCTGCAGTAGCAATACTGCCCCATTACGAAGTGGGTTGTTCGGACCAGAACTGTTTTGGTCTAGCCGGGGTCTGTTGTGGGGTGATATTAAAAGGTGCGCTTCAGTCAAAGGCCACTTTTTCATGGACACTTAGAATAATTTGCTTATTTTATTATGATTAGCAAGGACAAATGAAAACAGTATATAAAAAAGATGAAGGAATTATAATAAAATAAAATTAAGTTCCAAAAAAAAACGTGTCGAGTTAGGCACAAAGTATGCTGCGTTTTACCACAAAAAAGCAGAAATGAAACGAGAATTATGCAAACTTTGAGGCAACGCCGGAAAATTTAATTAGATTACGGCAAATGAACGTACGTACGCATGTTGGGAAAATTTTTATTTTCCGAAAGCATCTTTTCTTTGTAGTGGGGCAGACAGTGTGAAATTGTTTTTCTAAGACTCGCTTTTTATACAATTTTTTTTTATTTTTTTATGCATGTCCTTTGTAGCTGGAACTGTTGCTATTGGATTAAAGCATAAGACTGAGTTCCATTTTTAAATTATGCTGCTTTTTTGTAACGCTGTTTTGTCCTCATTTTAATTTCCTTAAATACTTTAACTAATTGGATTCCTTAATGTATTTAATGAAAGACAGAGGAAATAATAAACAAAATTGAAAACAGCAAAAACAAAACAACATGAAATGGGGAAGAAAATATATAAAAAATACTCATTATAGACTCTTCATTTTGCTTTGTGAAAATTTGCAGTGATTTCGACAGACAAGTGAGCGTCCTTATTTTTTTATTTGTCCCCAGCCGTACTCTCTATATGAAATGCAGCTGTCGGTTAATCTATTTGTCTGTCCGTCTGAACGTTGTCTCAAAATTGCTCTATTCTGTCTGGCTATTTAACCTTCAGCATAAAACAATGGAGAGTTGAAATAAAGTGCACCCAGTAAAGGACAAAAGAAATGTGCTTCCTTGTATTGTCCTCTCTTTATAGCTCTTATATGTTACTGTATCACTGAAGTGAGTCCATGAACTGCAGCATTGCAAAAACTTTAACGTTGATTGCAGCTTTATTAAAGTTTTAGCATTTCTAGTGGTAGCTAAAAATTTAGGTCAACAAACTGAATGAAAACCCAAGTTGATTTTATGTCGAAATATGGAACATAATATCAACATAAAGAGTTACAGATAAAAATTATTTTTGTCCTATGACAAGAAATCTAACAGAAAATTGAATGTGAGTTCTCTTCATCTTGTAAAAAGCGACTATACAGTTCAAAATGTGCAAAACTGTTTGAACAGATTTACTGAATATAAGCGATATGGAGTAAGTATGTCGAAAAATAGTACAGAAATTCGAAAAAAATTCGAAAAAATAACAATTTACAATAATTAACACAATTAACAGTATAAAACAGTGGTTTATAAAAGCTTTGTTAATACATTAACTAAATAAATTACAAAAACTCTAAATTCAAATAATGAAGGTTGGCTTCATGTGCTGAAATGCAAATCCACAGTTTAAAGTTCACAGATTTCAATTTCTAACACTATATATATAAAGGTTTGTTGTTGTTGGATCCCATCCCCCATCATTTAACTAAATCTCAAAAAGATGCTCATGCTGAATAATGCGCCGTGCATACAAATGCTCAACAAGTATGATGATAGTGCTTCAAAAAACGTATACGCATGTAAGATTGTAACAGGTGACGAATTATGGATCTATACATAAGAGCCGGAACGTAAACAACAGTCGACCATTCGAAACAAATGGTTGCTTGGTTTTTGGAATACTGATCATTTGCCAACTATACTAACGTCATCATTACAGACTCGTAAACAGTCAATTTCGAATGGGATGCCACCATTTGATTATCGGAAGTCAACAGTGAAGTGCGAAAAACAAACAAGCGCCATCGGATTATTCTCCATCTCCATCAAGACAATGCGAGTGCTCATACAACTCGTCGAACAATCGACTACAACTATTTGAAGATTAAAAAAATCGAATTGTTGGGTCAATCGCCGTACAATCCTGATTGGGCACCCAATGACTTCTTCATGTTCCCGAACGTCAAGAACAAGAATAAATTGCGTGATCAACGATTTTTGTCGGCGAAAGCAACAACAAAGTCAAACAACAAATGTTTTGAAGGTGTCTGAAGAAGATGGGAAAAAATACTTCGACAAGTGGTTCGAATGCATGTAAAAGTGTATTAATCATAAAGGATAATAGTTTGAGAAACAAACAAGCAATTTTCAACGACAAGTCAGTACTTCTTTATTATTAGGCTAAAAATATAAATAGTAATGTTTATTCAAAGTGAATTTAAGCAATCAAGAATTGGCAAATCAAGAAGCGAAGAATTGAACCCATAGATGTTTCTAATAACCGCTGATGATTGATATACGAATCAGCTGTATAGTCAGCCATGAAATTCAGTTGATTAAAAATTTGAAGAAAATTTTTTTTTTGAACATTTATTTGGATGGGAAAAATTGTCAACTTTTTGTGTTAGATATTAAATTGACCCTAGTTAATACAAATGCTCTCTTCACCATTCATTCTAAATTTACGCAGAAAGCACTTTTAAGGTCTCAGCAAAATTTTGTTTATTAGTTGATTTTGTTAATTTATGATGATGGCATCAATGCCAATTTTTAACGCCATCTGATGATTACTTTATTTAAATAATGTCTGTAATATTCATAATGAAATACGAACTTAAAAAATATTTAATTTTTCGATGGACAAAATAAAAACTTAATAGAAATAAGCTACTAAAAATGACTTTATTTTTTGGCTTCAAACACTACTATTTGCCAGTTAGAAATTGTACAAAACCAGGCTCTAAGAAAACACCGCTTTATCGAATCTCAGAATGGTTACAGATTCCTCAGGGAGGTATACAGATCTGAGGTTAATTATTGCTTAGTCTGATGAAGTGATAAACAATAATCCAGTCAGGGCGGGAAGAGAGGTTTTGTAAATAGCTCGAGTTAAGAAAGAATAAAAGTGTTCAAGTGCACTGGCTCAAATAGCTTCAACATAATATAGTTTAAATATATTCATGCATTTTAATCATTTGGCTTGTTATTCCGCATTACACAATCCATAACATAAATCATCTCAGCAGTATGTCTGGAACTTTAATGTGTGAAAAAAAGTAGAAGTCTTGAGAAGCTATATTAGAATCTTTAATTAATTCCATGTTTTGAGTGTGCAAAAAATCAATTATTTGATTCAATGTGTGAAAGCTCACATGACTGTGATGGGGAATTCTTCGTCTTTGATGTAGAAACAAAAACATATATTTGTATGCGAACTTAGGTTTAAAATGCGGAGCTTAATTCAATTCAAATAACTAATTCAATGTTTTTAGTGCCCAAGAAAAACTGTATTTTCATCGAAAAGACCACGCTTTTAGTGATGGTGTATAGTATGTGATAATTACTTTTTCATTTTTGCGAACATTTTCACGAAAGTAATTATGGTGCATAACTCTTCCCAAACAAAGAGACAATTGTTTGTCTTAAAGTACTTTAAGCACGAACAATTTTAGCTAGACACAATTATCAAGAAGCAGTCATACGATTTGATCCCGATTTCCCGGGTACACCGATTTGGTAAAGAACTTTAGTGAAGACAGTTTCCACTAAGTTATTTGGCAATATAACTAATTTCTAAAGGTTGAATCGAGGTTGAAAGTCGTAAACTTTTTACATTGAATATGTACTAACAAACTGCATAGAATAGCTGTCGTCAATTGCTACATGAAATTTTTATGTTTATGAATACATGTTGAAGATGGTGCATCGACTGGTTAATGGCGTTTTAAAAATGTTCAAAATTTAAACCTAGTATCTCAAAAACTAAGTTGTGTTGATGGATAGCTTCGTGGAAAAAATTGTTCAAAATAGTTGTCTGCAGTAAAATTCCTCGTCAGATGGCCCTATACGGAAAATTGAATTCGTGCCAATTACGCAGTCAATTGCTGTTTAGTTTTAGAGTTAGATGCATATACATAGATTCAAGGTTTATCGCCTGTCACAATCTCAGACACCGACATTTAATTTCTGGAGCAGTTCTTTGTTCGAAGAGAGCAAAAATTTTTTATTACTACAACAACATTTTTTTTTTTTTTTTTTTTTGTTTTTGTAGACACCAATTCAAGGTTTCAGAACCCAAATTTTTTTCTTACTCTTGATTTCCCTGTCAATTTATTCTAACCAGCAACAAATACTAGAATCTATTTCTAGAAATTTAAAATACTTTAAAGCTTTAAATATATTTAGTCTCCAATAACAACTTGTGTCGCCACTGTACCTTAGGTTACCTAAGTCTTACAGTGAAATAAATGACGATATTGCCTTATAACTTTCTTCATAGTATCCATGTTTTCTGAATGGTTCTCATGAATTTCTTGTGAAGACAAATGACATTCTCAATGAAACTAATTGTAACCATTTCAAAGGATGTGAGTTTCTTATCAGAAGTCATACTAAGTGCATCGACATATATTTATGTATATTATTATAAAATATATATTGACACCATTATCAATTCACTGTATAAAATATTCAGATATAGAGATATTGCTTAAATGCTTAACCGCTCTAAGTAAGTTAGTTGTCAAAAATGACAATGTTTCAATGGAAATATTTCCAGACGCCTAAAAATATTTGGAGTTGCCAATCATAACTACATAAACGGTATGAAATTTGTATGTCAGAATTTTGGATATATTTGTGGTAAAAATCGCTCTGAATGGCTTTTTATATCAATCATATGGGAATACAGAAAAATATAGAAGGGCGTTTTTACGTCATTGTCCCAAAGAAACACAGCTAATCCTCCTTGGATCTTAAATTAATCAATGCTGTCAAAATGAGCGAGGCACTGTGCACTCAACATGTATATTTTTATCCTGCGTTCATTAAACGGTGATTGCTAATGGGTTTATAAATCGGACATCTTTTTTTTGGCCTCATCGTCTCCAATTTGCCTCAAATTTTTTTTATGAGCTCATTTCATAAAATAAGGAGACCCGTATCTGGGGAAAAAATTTGCAAATTTTGTTTTTAGGAGATATGGACCAATGGGTTTTTGAAAGTTGGCATTGTGGACACATTTTTAAACGTCCATATCTCCAGCTTTATAATTGATAAAACTTAACTTTTTTTACGTCTTAAAGATAATTGATTGAACTTTTGATAAATAGTTTAAACAAATAAGATTATTAATATTTAAGCACTAATATTAACTGTTAAATTTCAAAAATAAAATTTCTTCAAATGTATTCTGAGTATTTTTATTTTTTATATTTTAATTATATTTAGCATTAAACTTTACTGAGCAATAAAAATTTTCAGTATGGCATTATTTTACGAATTTTTTTAAAATTTTCTTTTCTCTCGCAAAACATATCAAGCACATGAGTACTATATTTCCGATAAATGAATTAATTCTCAAAGAACACACTACAAAAATTCTTAGATGTTATTCTTGATTTCTATTAGCAATAAAAGTCTACATAAAATACAAAAATTTCAGGACTAGTCTGTGCTTAGAAGTACTTTTAAAAATTTAAATTATCCCGCGCATTACAGCACACACATGATTTCTCAGTAAAAAAAAAAGGAATATGTCTCACAAATTCACCTTTTTTACTTCTTATTTAGATTAATCAATAAATTCTACTTAAAAAATAAATATTTCCAGTGTGGCATTTAAAAGTAATAAAAAAAAATTAATTTATCAGTCCTTCTAAACGTCACTCATACGCACCGTAACACCATTTAATCAATTTTACACAAAAAATGACACAAACGTGTTTATTTTTGATTTTTAAATTGAATATATATTAAATTATACATAAAATATTAACATTTTAAATTAGTTACGCATCATCTCTATTTTTAAATGATCAATTATAACAGAATTAAACCAAAAAATTTTTATATATTGAAGAATTAAAAAATTAGTTAGTTCCATACTAGCTGAACTAATTATATTCTGCGCAGCTAAGAAATGCTATAGGAAATAAACTGTGAGGAATTCGATAGCAAGCATTTAGGTTCCCCTATTTTAAAAAGATATTGGCATCAAAGTTGTTGAGTAAGTTTGACAAGGTTTCAGTTTCGGTTTGGAAAACGAACAAACAAGTAAAATCTGGAGAAAAAAATATGTAACAGTTGTCGTATTAAACTGGCGATGGGGGCCAAATAAATGTGGTGTTGAGTATTTTCTTTATAAATGTATTATTTCTTCCACAAATGTAGTTATATTTAAATATGTTATATTAATAACTGTGTTGTTTTTACTTTCAGAATAAAAAGAAGGAAGGAGTTACATCGGCAAAAAACAGCCAGTCATCGAGCGAAAAAAATATTCAATAAGCAAA
This sequence comes from Teleopsis dalmanni, assembly GCF_002237135.1. Lineage (NCBI taxonomy): Eukaryota > Metazoa > Arthropoda > Insecta > Diptera > Diopsidae > Teleopsis > Teleopsis dalmanni. The sequence continues at coordinate 79,597,748 of NC_051848.1, forward strand.
TAGTAGCAATTCGGCAACATATGAAACTGAGGTCAGAAATTATGCTCTAAATGCATTTAATAAAGCACTCTTTCTAATTAGCAGTACCCCTTTTACATTGCAAAAACTTGAACTGTTAAACTTAATCTGAGTCAATATTCAAGTAGAAAAATAAAGGATATCACTGAACTGATAAAAACATAAAATTTGCAAAATTCCTCCCGATGAATCCAACAATAGCGATGCAGAATATGACCATGCATTAATTTTAGAGAATTTATAAGAAAAATTCAAGAAAAAGAAAATTGCTATACTACATGCACAGAATGTTTTCTAAGGACCTGCGCCAATTGTCCTGTAACTGAAAACTTCAATCAACAACTTCTGAAGATCTTTGATGATAACATCATTGAAACTATTACAGTTAAACAATAGATTTGTCAAGAAAGAAGTACATTAAAAACTTTGACATGGCCAGTAGACGAAAATTTTACAATTCTTAACTGGTGGTTTAGATGGCAACTAGCTGTTTCATTCCTCTATCCTTAAAAAACATGCAGAGTTTTTAAAGGGTAAGAAACAGAATTTTGCAAAAAGTGAATGTATCAAAAATCTATTCAAGACATACACTGGAAAAACGATCAGGCAATAATTCATTTTTTTCCAATATACCACAGTGATGAAAATAAAAAATTTAGTTTAAGTATCTGACTGTTTAAGTCAAAAGGTAACTGCCGTACATTTGTTCCAAAAATACCCTATTAAGTTCATTAAAACAATTAAAACGGATATAAAAAAATTACTTTTTTTTTCTATGGATCGGTTTCACAATATAAAAATTAAAAAAATTTTCTTTATTAAACGTATCACAACGCGAGCTTTGGTTTGGAGACAGAATGACACTTTTTCTCAACATCACACCACAAAGAGCCATGTGACTGCTTAGCTGGAACCTTAAAGAGGAATACTGTAAGAGCTAGCTTTCAATGAATACATAATCCAATTCAAACACCGAAGGAGTTATTTAACTGGGCTAAGAAATGAACTAAAATTAAACATCACTTTAAAGCAGCTTCATCAGTAAAAGGTACATGAAAATATTACTGCTTTATTCCCAATTCGAAATAAAAATTTTTATTTCTCCGTGAAACTTAAAACTGAATCTAAATTAAAAATAAAAAATGAAAATTTTCGGAATACATTTGGACAATTTTTTTTTTTTTTTTTTGAATTTAACAGTTAATATTACTTACTCATTTGGCCACAACAACCCGTAACCGAGTTTCGACCAGACGCAGCAGGTCTCTTCAGGCGCTTCTGCTACCAGTCCTGTACATCAAGTTCGGTTAGCGCTCTCTAACTTGATTCTTCCTCCAATTACTGTTTGAAACACCTTTTTCGCTGGACCATCTTTATCCACTAGAAGCCAGCCGCTGGATTTTAATTCGCTGAATTATATCAATTTCGTACAACTCCTGGTTCATTCGTATACGGTAGTCGTCACCACATCGTAGAGGACCAAAGAACTTACGAAGAACTTTTCTTTCGAAAACGTTCAATGCTGCTTCATCATTCTATGAAAACTTCCATGCTTCGATGACATACAAACAGCGACCTATAGAGCGTAAGTTTTATTTGTCGAGAAAGAACTCTACATGCCAATTACCTACTGAGCCTATAGTAGCACCAATTAGCTGATATTATTCTAGTTTGCTATGGCGGTGCCATGGTAGATAGTAGATGAAATCCTTGACAGATTCGAAGGTATGGTCGCCAGCTCTGCATATGAATGACGCACATTTCCACCAGTAGCCAACATTAACTTTGTTTTACCAATAATGTCAATATTGGTAGCGTTAGCAAGGAGCTGCACATATTTGTAAAATATTGTTCCATTACGATGAACACCTGCCCTACGTGTGATCACTTCCATGACGATATTGAAAACATCACATGATAAGGGATTACCTTATCTGAAGCCTCGCATGTTATCAAATGGTTTAGATAGACGCGATACTACCTTGACGGAATTACGGGTATTGTTCATCGTTATTCCGCAGAGTCGTATTAACTTTGCAAAGATACCGAGCTCAGAGGCTATCGAAAGCTCCTTCATTAACAACAAAAAAGTGATGAGTGTCGAAATTAGGTTTGTGGACTTTTTCCAAGTTTTGTCGCAGAGTGAATATCTGGTCAATGATGGAGCGACCAGGTCGAACGCCACACACTTATAAGGCGCACAGTACATTTGAAAATATCTTGAATGCGACAGGCTGATTTCGCGATAGTAGACACAAATCGTTTCTAAAAACCCCGTGGATCAATATCTGCTACCAAAATAATTTTAAAATTTTTATGAAAGGAGCTCATAAAAAAAATTCAGTCGAATCGAAGGTGATGAAGTCATTTTTTCCCAGAATCCGTCCGATTTGTAAAAGAATGACCCACATGCAAGTATCTTCAAGAACTTTTAAATATTTTATATATTAATGTGAGAAATACATTACCTCAAAAGGTGATTAATTAAATTCTGAATCCTATTACAAATTTGGCAAGCTATATGAGTTTGGGGAAAGACGCTTACGTTCATTGCAGCTATCAGAGTGATCCACAATATGTGAAAATTGACTTAATCAATTTCAACATAATAAATTTCACTTCGTCTTTATTAAATTTAAAATATTAAAATTTTATTTTAAAAAATCTTTCCGATTTTAATTATATTTAATGGATAAATTTTCCGCTTCGAACTTCGATGCAATTGTGTTGTTGTTCTTGTTTAATGAGTTTAACTCAAACATCGCCAACTGATTGTGATTTTATGAAATGAAAGCAAAATAAAATCATTTTTTCCCTCAAAATGAGTCATTCGTTTGTGTGTGTGACTTTCACACGTACACACGTACACACTCACTAACCCTCACTAACACTCAGTAATATTGAATGTACAAATGTACAATATTCGTGTAGCAGCAGTCGTTACGCTTAACACCATATGCTCGCTACTCTACATGTTGTCTGTCTGTTCGACTGCCGCTCAGTGTATCATTGTATTAGTGCGTTTGTTTGTGTATGGTTTTGTATGGTTTTTGTGGCTTTAATTAAAGACACTCAAATGGCAACAGTTTTGTGGTTTTTATTATTAAGAAAATTTAAGTGTTATTTTGGGGGTACAACTGCAAAATGTTCGCGATGGCGGAGAAGGGTGTGAGTGAGTTGAAATAAAATATTTAATTAACTTCATTTTGTGGTATTGAATAATTCATACATTAAACTGAATATATTGAATGCATTAAAAACTTCCTAATGGTTGTATAAATTTAATAGTAAGAAATGAGCTTCCACATATCAATAGCACAATATATATTGCATACATTATATATGAAACATATACGACTATATTATATATTTTAAAAAATTACTCATTACATCTAAAAACCTTTTAAGTAAAAACTTTGTGTGCTTTATATAATTTTAATCATTAAAAAAACTCAAATCTATATCAACCAATAGGTTATTGGATTCGCTTGTTCACTTTGACATCCAATCCCGTCTTTATATTACAAAAATAATTAGTATAATGGTTAAAAAATAAAAACTTAGCAAAGTATAGACTAACAAATTTTTATTTCTTTCCCTGTTTTCTTTCAATGCATTTAATCCAAAACTTTTTTGCAGTCGCCCCAATAATACCGTCGACTATCTATTATCGGTTTGGAAGTGTGGTATTCCTATTTCCGAGGTGCTCCAGCTTAGTTCATGAGATATCGAGGTTGTAATTTATATATTGTTCGCATTAACGAAAGCCAAACTCGCCATTTAGCGTCAACTGGTAACAGTGGCGTAACTACAGGGAAGCGACTGGAATCAACGCTTTCGGGCACCCGAATTAATGGGGCCCCATTATAAATTTATTTTTAATGAACTCTCAAAAGTGGGACGAAAGGTTTTATATTGGAATAACATAAATTTTGATTTTTGAACAAGGTTGCATTTGTAATTTCAAGAAAATCTTTAAAATTTCTTTGTGTTGAGCGAAACGAACGAGAAGAAACATTAAAGAAATTACCAAAACTGAACAATTTTTAAAAAATAAATTAAAATAAAAGTGAAGAAGTAAATGATTTAAATGATGTCTTTGCTAATTGTGATACACGAAATAAATGGACACATTGTTCAAATACTGAAACAGGTTTCTGAACAGACTAATTCTGCCGACCACTAAAGAAGAAAAACTGAACAGACTAATTCTTCCGACCACGAGAGATTACAAGGACCATTTCCGAAGGATCTTATTCAAGATAATAGAAGTTTCAATGCTTCATACTATAATTTAAAAACAATATATGGAACAGCGCCACGACTTTGGATATGCTATTCAATGTTATTAGATTCAGTATATTGTAAGTCGTGCTGGTTATTTTCTAATCGAACAAATCAGTGGAGTTCTGAATTTCGGAATTGAAAAAATTTGTTAGGAAAAATAAAAATACGTACATCTATAACATTTAGTAGGCTAATTTCAATCAAATCAAATGGTGAACAGGGTCCGCTCCCGAAAAGTATGTGTGTAAAGTTTCATTCGAAGACTTCAAAAGCTGAGAGAGTAATTTAAACTGAAAAAGTATATATATACATATACTGATATATACTTTATGGTATTTTCGACGTTTTCTTTAATGCGTTATGAAAATCTTGACAAGCTTAGTTAGGCCCTTAGTTAGAATTTTCTTATGGGCCTAAAAAATGTACTTACGCCACTGACTGGTAAATGCAATTTAAAATCTGATAATACACACAACTGGTAACAACGAGTAGAGGCATGTCACATGACCAGAGAGAGACTTATGGCACTCATAAGTCTCTGTAATTCCAATAATTTCTTACATTTAAAAATAAATTGTTTAAACTTAACTAGTGGCTAAATCAATCTGTTAATACAATTTGCTAGAAACTGAAGCAATTTGTAGAATATTCATTGGAATTTACCATGCCGGTAAATGTGTCCCAGAAGACAATATGTGCTTATTGTCTTCTAGGAAGAGAACTTTTATTTAACAACAGTTAAATAATATTGTTAAATACTCGTCATTGATCTTTAGCTGCAAAAGATCATTCCTTACATGAATTATATTGCCTACATCCTAAACAGCTATATCACTTCTTCGAAGTTGATTCAGTGGGTAAAGTCCATGGTATAGTTATTTTCAGTTTTAGGTATCAGAGCAAAAATGTGTAGAAAATATGAAATCTGTTGGCAAAAGGTTTTCCCAATAAAAGTTAGTTTTTTCGGATTTTACATAAAGTTTGTTTGAATATTTTCTGTAAAAACATCTACAGTTCGCAGAATAATTGACTATAATTTTTTGAAAATAATAATTTAAAATTTTGATAGAACAACTTTAGAATTTTTGTTTTTATTTAGTTGTAAATATCTAAAGGTATTGTAAATATTGTATAAATTATAAATATTGCATATCTGTACATATTAATGTGAATTCGTCATACTGTTGCTGTTATAGTCCACAGGTAGCAAATGCAGTTGTTGGTGTGAAATTAAAATCACTGTTACACGTAATATAACCAGGGGATCAGAATACATATATATTTGCACAACAATATTCTTAATTTCAAGCTTACTGACCTTAATTGATGGTACATCAAAAAACTTATTGTATGATTCAATTTGTTAATCTTACAGTGTATAGGTTCAAAAGCTGTTATAAATGTGCAAGAAATATAAATTATCCGACTCACCTTTGGTTAAGACTTCTGATTACTATAAGAAATCTAATTTTTAATTAATCTTATAGAAATCACAAAAGATACACGCTAAAATAAGTTCGAATAAAAAACACATAATATGTTCAATTAAAAATTTAACGACAAATAACTTTAAATAAGTATTTCTCAAAGAGTGATGTGTAATTGGTCTCTAGTTAATTATTGACAATTTACGCGTCTCGGTAATAAGTTATTAAGCCTATACTGTTTACATCTAGCATAAGAAACTGTAGAACATTAATTGGTGTATTGAGATGTCAATATCTGGTCGCATCACAAGCGCACAAACTAAACCTAATTTGCAGCGATACTTATAGGAAATGCAATGAGCCTGATGCAAAGCAAACTCTGGAGCATCTGCTGTGTCACTGTCCGGCTCTCTCGAGAACTCGACAAAATTACTTGGGGGCTGGCAGTTTTACAGGACTGAAGCACACACCTGAGCTTTGCGTTTAAATCCTCATAAAATTCACTAATAACATGCGCATCCTACATGATGCACACTATCGCTAAGAATTATGACTCTGATCTGGTATCGCAATGGACGTTAATGGTCTACGCGTGGCTTCATATCATATCCTAAGAGATGTGAATATATGCAATTTCAAAAAGTTTTTTTTTATTTTTAAATGTTCACATTTCAGGCTCTATAAATGATAGAAACCTAAAATATTTTGGATTGTTTTGAATAATATTATTTAATAATACTAACATAATAACAATAATATTAATTTTAATAGCTTATAAATAATATAAGTAATTAAAACTGTTTATTTTTAGTTACATTTATGCAAGATTTTAGAACTTACATCTCTAAAACAATGTAAGAAATTAAAAATCAAATTCTTTAAAAGTTGATTTTCTGATCCTACTAATAAGATCGATGGAAATTGTCTTGATCTGTGGAAATACTGACTTATTTAGGACAAAATGGCTTATTGTGTTCTACATTGTGTCCTCACCAGATTTATATAAAAAATATCAAAAATACATCTGAGTCAGCCAGCATCGAATAGCGTAATTTATATTTGAGTACATTCATTTCAACGTAAATTATCTACCAAACACAAAATACAAAAACACAAAAAAAGCAATTCAAAAAAGATTTTATTTTTCTCTTTATATTTAACCGATATATAAATTTTGTCTCAAATATAATTAATTTTAATGCATTCTTTATTATTATAATACAAAGAGCAACTTTGAAACTCTTTATAAGCCAAAATCTAAACTTCATTTACCGCCAAACGTTACCAACTGAAAAACCGCTTTTATCCATGCTATAAATGAAATAATTCCAATTCTATGTAAGCAAACTGAAACTATGCAATAATTTCCGTTTTCATACTTTACATTTGCCAAAACCATTTTCAACTCAATCATTTTCCTCTATATTATGCACAATTTGCCATAAGAATGTATCTGCCTAATTTGGGAGCGCACAAGCAAACACATGGCAACTCCGCTTCACACATATGTGACGGCTTAAATGTGCTAAGCGCTCAAAACTATGCTAACAATTTAACAATTTTGTTGAACAAAAACCAGAAAAACAAGAAAAAAAGGTTACCACATTACCGAAATCTACTTGCGTAGTTAACACATTTAACGTTGAAATTTATACGTTAACAAAATCACAAATTTAACTACATAAAACTATAATTAAAATAGTTTCTTCCACAGAAAAATATACGCACGTGATTACATACATCGTACAAATGCACAATCTGAGAGCATAAAGCAATATTATTTGTTGCTCGCTTCTAACATTTTGACAAATTTTATTCATGGCTCCGTTCAACAATGTCAACTTCGAGACACGTACACAGATTTCCACAGATTTCCACAGATTTCCATAGATACACACAACTTAGACTACAGCGTTCCATTTGATATGGGCACTGTGCATAGTTCCAAGTTGTTTCAAGTTGTTTGATGGGTGGGGATGTGTGTTTATACGCAATTATAATGTTAAACTTTACCTTTGCTATGTGTACTTATAAACTAATATGCTTCAAAATAATTCCTAGTATATTTTATAATTACGATAATTGTGTTTTTAGAACATGAGAGCATTATAATCACTAAATTGAACACAATTTTGGCTACAATTTAAGAACTGATCGGGTATATAATACATAAGTACACAAACGATTGTAGTAACGATTATATTTTATAGGAGATTAAGAATTAACACCAAGCGTTAGGCAGGAAGTGAGGTGGAGGAACAAAGATAATATCACAGTAATATTTCGATTAAAATTTTTTATGTCAATAATAATACGCTGGATAGTTACAATCACCCGTGCGTAGTGAAAAAAAGTGTGCAGCGAAATTATTCTCATGAATATATGACGGTATATGTCAGGCTTGGAACCCATCATCTGAAAATACAACTCCAATTAAAACTAAGAGTCAGTCTCAGATAAGAAAACCGTATACTATTGACGCCACACGCAAACATTATATGGAACAGGATTTAAAAATATGCATCTTTAAAGTCCAAACTCTTTACAGAAAAGGTGTATCTATACAGTTGGTTAATATCCTCAAGAAATATAATGCTGACAATACCACCCTCCACGAAATGCGACATGGATGCTCTAAACGAGAACATTGTGACATCTACTGCAGCTACTATGCAATAAAGCACGAATTCGGAGTCGGATTTGAATGTTGAGAAACTTGGTTTCAACATTTACACCAATAAACGAACTAAATTCTTACCAAAATCCGTTTTAAGGCAAAATTTTTCTCCATCACCCTTATTTTTCCACATGAATCATTGTAGACTTCAACGCAAAGGTGGGTAAAGAAGACATATTTGGTGCTATTGTCGGAAAGTTCAGCCTTCATACAAAAATATGATAATGGAGGAAGGCTGATTGATTTCGCTTCAGCTTGAAACATGGTCGTTAATAGTACCAAAATCCAGCATCTCATCATACATAAGACAACATAGACCTGACAAAACGCAAGGTCTCAAATTGATCACATTGTGTTCGACGGAGGACATGCTTTCAGTGTCTTGGATGTACGTACTATTTAGGGTACAACAACGTACTATATTAAAGATTGAACCCAATCGTCAACTAACTGATTGGATGTTATCAGTATGGCTTCAGACCTGTCAATTCTAGACTTGACAAAGCATTCAGTGTGGCAAATCCTGCAGAAGATGCAAGAAAAACAAATCGACACAGACCATCCATTTGTCGATTTCTATCCCGCTATGTTTAAATTTGATATTCCAGCGAAACTTTACGGTTGTGTGAAATGGCGTTGAGCAACATCGCCAGCTCCGTCAGAATCAGGAAGAACCTCTGCCAGCTGTTTGATACCAAATGAGGTATTAGACAGTGTGACTGCTTGTTGTATGACTACTTTAACCTAACGTTACTTTACCTGGAATCATTCCCCAAATTTAGTGGCTTTATTGACTTGGTTATGTCGTTCGAATGGAATAAAGTGCTCCGGCTAGGAAGATGTTTGATTAGGTACCTTTAGGTGAAAAACGGAGTAGAAGATATCCACATTTTCGGTGGAAGGACCAGGTACCAGGACAGGACAGCAAGCAACTGATTAGGCTCTGGCTGGCGGAGGCTACTCGACGCAGCCAAGGACGAATGACGCCTGTAATGGTCAACTAAGTAAGTAAATATTAAAAACTGATATGGACATAAGGTGGGACGTTTTTTTAGTTACATTATTTTGTAGCCCCTAAGTGGAAAAAAGAAGATGTTTAAAAAATTATTAAAATTGCGTTAGCAAATTAAAATTAAGGCGTGCTGCAACACTCCTGAGAGTAGATAACTACGATGCAGATTTTAACTTACAACAACAACCGCCGCACTTTTCTTATTATTTTTTGATATATATTAAAACATACATCACTTAGAAAAGTATATACACACGCGGTATGGTTATTAGGTAGTTTTGAACATTTAATAGTACCATATGAGTGCTTGATTTGAAATTATAGACTGAAGAAGAATTTAATTGTAAAAAATTAAGTCGAAAGAATTACAAGAAGTAGAAATGCAGAAAGAAATATTAGATGTTAATTGATTATTGAAAATCTGAAATTTCTTGAATAAAAGCACAACGAAGATTGAGAGCTGTGCCTACCGCATCTATTTATTCGTACTGTGGCTTGGATCACCACTGGGACTAAAACTGCTCACATGATATGAGCGTGATCTATGAACACGGAATGTTAAAATGACAACTGCACTTTTGATGAAATGATTTAATGAAATAGTCGCTTTAATGAAGAGGTTAAATATTTATAATATGCATTTCAGTTAATGTTAGAAATTTAAATTTTATTAAAGCTGTATATTTTCTTATTTCTTAGCTTAATTGATTTAATATAAATGCAGTTAGAGAACTGCAATGCATTTCTGCGTTCAAGACTGTGATTAATCACTATTTCTATCACTATTTCTAACACTGTTTATTTGTATGAAATAATAATTCCAATATTATTGACGCATCAAGGTGGATGGATAACAGTTATATTTTTAGTATCAATTGAACAGGAATTTTATCGAACGGCAAAAAGAGAAAAAACTTGGCACATTCCCGCATTTTCTGCAAATTCAAAGGACTGCGTTTTTGTTTTCGTTAAACAAAGTAAGCTGAAATTGATTTAAATGTGATTTCTGCTTATAAAAATGTTATATATTCCAAAAAAAAAACATTTTTCTCAGTATCCCGAAAACAATGCTTCAGTTTCTTTTACATTCCATCCTCATCCTTTACGCTGCCTTTGTGTGTCTGTTGCCAACCAAAATAAGTTGTCGGCATTGGCTGAGCCACTGCACTGCACCTGAAACTTCAGAGACGAAACGCGTTGCTCTTAGTATTTCCTTTAGTTGGATCATTGTTATTTTTAAATTTACATATAAAATGTGCATAGACATTGTGCTAAGAGCTTTCAACCTAGAAATATGCAATCAATTTTATTTGATATTTTTACAATAGAAATGTTTCATATGCCTTTGAGCGAAATTTTGCTTTATTATTCTCATAGCTTAGTTTTCTTAGTTTTCTTTTTATTTCATTTATTTTTATTTTTATTTTTATTTTTTGTTTTCTTTTAGTATAATTTCTTTTTTATCTTATTTTTGAGAACTTTATTTTCACTACTTTTATATTTTGCCAGCCTGTCTCTTTGATTGTCTGTCTATAACAAGAATATATATATATATAGATATAGAGGTATGTATATGTGTGTGTGTATATGTGTTAACGTAACTGCCATTTTTTTGTGTATATATGGTAGTACTATTTGCTTGCAACTAATCAATTCAATTTCATATCAATTTCTGTTGTGAATATGCTCAGGTGCAACTTAGTTTTTCTTTGATTTGCATTTGTTATGGGAAATCATCCATAGGTGAAGTAACAGTGCATATGCTTTACCTAATATACACAAACAGGTACACATACAAGCAAATGCAGATAGTAAGTAAATATGTATTTTCGAATGTTCATAAGTTTCCCGCATTCGAAATTTTGTGCAAAAATGACAAAATATCAACAGGAAACATAACATTTGCAATAGAACGCTTTGTGTCTTTTCTCTACGCAAGAAATTGATTACAATTTACATTTGTCGATTTTTGCTCAAAAATAATTTAATGTAAGAATCAATTATCAATCAATAAGCTATGCAAATTTACACAAATATTGAGCATTCGATAAAGCACCAAAACGGAGCAAATATTTTTTTACGCCATATGACATTTACTTATCAAAGCAAATGGAATAACCGTTAATCAAATGTACTCGAAATAGTTTTTAACAAAATTGTGAAGAGTTTAAAATGTCAATGGGATTTACCATAATGAGAATGCTGTCCACTCACGCTAAAAGCTTCTGGCGTAAGAATTCTAATTTTTTTGCAGAGTTCAGTAAAACGCTTCTAAGTCTTGTGTAGACATCAGTATAAGTCCAATCATGCCCAATGGACGATTCAGCTATAGACGCTGGCTACCGTATTCTATATATTAAGACTACAATGAGAGTCGTCAAATAATAGGAGAGTGTGGTTAATTTGTGCGTTGGACAGAAAACTGATTTTAAATAAGATCAATCAATCAAGATCAAGGGAAATATATTTGGGTTAGAAAAATGGGTTAGTCGGCTAGTACGCCATAAAATGGGTTAGTCGGCTAAACATATGCTCATAAGTCGAAATAGTATATTCTTCGGCAGTAGTGAGTTGATTTATAATTAACTGTTTTTTCGATCATATAAATAAAATTGTGTCGATGAAATTAATATAAAACACTAGTGTTCTGTTTGAATTTATTTTATTTTTTTTATTTATATTATTTAAATATTCTTTCTAGGTTTGTTACAAACAATGCAAATTACTGATCACTTTAAAAACTGATATAACAAATACGCATATTCAAAAAACCAATAGTCTCAATAGTTCCTCAAATCATATATTGAGAAGGAAAGACATTCCATGAAATTAAAGGAAAAATAAATAACCTGATATTTGCAAATTTAAAGAATAATTATATTAATTATATTAATTATATAATTATATGTCTATTATATTTTGCAAATACGTACATTAATAATTTTGCTATAGTATTTTGTATTAATAAGAATTATTTAGGGAAATAGCCTGACTCCAGTATGCAGATCAAATACCAGTTTTCGAATAAGTGTTAAGTCGTCCGACTTAAACAATTTATGTTCAATTATATTATTAGTCTTATCAACTCTAGATATTTCAAACGTTGATTCATAATGTCTTAGTCGGGTTAAGCTGCCTGCAACATCAGTAAATTCATTTAACTCAATATCATTGTTTATTACAGTTTGAGAACCGTGGTCGTTTTTCAAACCATTTGTTTCTTTTGGTTCAATTGAGTTCAATTGAGGATCCTCTTCATCCTTCGTGTTAAGAACAGTTACAACTTTTTCATTGCAGTTTTCATCAGATTGCTTATTTAAAACTTTATCAATTATTAAATCAGATTGCTCAGACTGTTTCAAAGCGCCGAAATCCCCCTCAGATGCAGAGTTGTCCTTAATTATTTCTGTAGATTTTTTCTTAAACGCCTCGTCAGATATAGAAAAAAATTCCTGACAACTTTCAGCCAACGATTGTAAGCCTTTCTCAAATAAACCATTAATCATCTGCATCGAACCACTATCAACATAGTTTTCCAGTTGGCTTTGTTGATAGTTTTTGATTACCGTTTGAATTTCGTCACAGATTAATGACTGACAAGTTGATGAATTAATTTTAAGAGCCGCTTCACTATCTGGTTTATTGTCTTCATTCATGGAATCGATTTCTTTAATGGCACCACCTACTTCACGACATGCGTCAGCATTTTCCACATGTTTTTCAACTTGATGAAAAGATACAGGGCTGTCACTTAACGCCTCAATGTCAATAGGATGTGTCTTGGAACGACCAGAATTGTCGTGTTGAATCTCTGTCTGAGATTGCGACACTTCTTCCGGAGCCTTAATAGATGTTTTTAGAATCTGATGAGTTAACGGATAAGTCATCTCGGTGAAAGCATCTGCTTTTGGTATTTGAGGCTGTGCACCTTTAAAGACAGATTAATTATTTGAAGTTACAGTTATGTTGAAATAAATGATTTCACCTTGGGACTCTTCCACAGTTGGTGTTACCATATCAAACTTTTTTTCGGCGTGATGATCCATTGTCTAAAGTTTTAAAACTCAACAGCCGATATCATACAGGTTTTAGAACTGAAAGTATGAAATTATTTTAGTTAGTTTCAACTGACATGTCTTTAAAGAGACTTTAGAAAGACATCTTTAATAAGGCGACCATGTCAATACTTGCCTTTCTGTAGAGAGATGAACGTCTAACTTTAAGAAAGTTTGATTGAGTTCGGTATTATGTGTACGAATGTTAACCAATGATAAAAAAAAATAAACTCAACTGAACATTTCAAGCAAAACATACGTGATTAATGTTTCAAGAATTTTAGTTAATTTTTATTGACTGTAGTTTTGTATAATCTGAAGAATTTGAAATTTCTAATGTGTACTTTGTTTTTATTTGATCTTACTAAGCGTCTATAATGGTTACATTTAGGCAAGATCTTTTGTTTCGAACGCAAACACCTTTAATTTTGAATTTTGTTTCCGAACTGAACGGCTGTTGTGAAATTTGACTTTAGGTTGTTAAGCCTTTATGAACTGCGACCAGCTTGACCTATTGTGCGCCCATGTATTTAGAAGTTTAGTATATCGAGGAAACGAATCGGTTCTTCCGGAGGAAGCTTTTGAAAGTGTGCACCTAGACTTTTGTGCCTCTTGTTGCCTAGGGTATATCTCTAGAAAATTGAGTAGTAGGTCTTTGTGGTGAATTGCATGGCTCATACATGTGGCGTTTTCGACCCTGTTAACGATTTGTAGGTGTTCAGTGAGATTGTTTGTTGTAGGAATGTTATGAATATATGTAAAATAAGAATAGTAATAGTTACAAACTACAGATTATAATAATGAAGATTTTAGTAAAAATGTCTGTTTTTGAAGTAAATACGCAGCAACTGTGAAATTAGTATTTTTTAACCGAATTGATCGTATGAGGGTGACCTTTTAAGTCTTTCGCCTAGCAATGAAAACGCAGTAGTTAATCAGTGAAAATGGTTTTTGGTTATTGTTTTTCGAAATATTCTGCATGATCAATATATGTTGGTAGTCGACTGACCAATTCTTGAAACAGTTTTACCATTCTAAACTTGAATATCCAAAACCAGGATATTAAATGTCTAAATAGGGTGGTATGTTCGGGCTTAGGAAAACGCACGCAAAGAATTTTTTTCTTATTGTTAGGGAGTAAGAAAAAGCCAAGTCTGGACAGTAAGGTAGATGACCTATCAATTCGATATTTTGTGTGCTTAATAACTATTTTGTTAGAGCTGTTAATTCTCTGAAGACTTTCGACAAAGTTGCGTACTACTAAGAATTGACCGTTTTATGTTGTTCAAGTGGTACATTTGTGACATGACTGTTGTTTCTGAAAACACATCCGACCATTTGCTTAGATTTGCTCCATTCGCGGATAACTTTTGTCGGATTCTGATACTTTGGAAGACCCAAACAGTGGATTGCCGTCCCCGTTCTATCTCATGGACAACAATGAATATCAAAACACATAAAATGAAGACATATGTAATATTTTTTTTTATACAATGGCAACCTTAACCGACTGTGTAGGATGTGAGCAAGAGTAGAATAATACTCACTCTGTAGTTAAACAAAAGAATGACATACATTAATTTTATATTAATTCACCATACATTATACTATGCAATAGTGTATATCAGGTAAGAAATATGTAAATTGAGTAAGTTTTAAATAAATATAAATAAGAATGATCGGTTTACACCTTAGGTAAGTACTCTGTACTTATGGATATTTATAAACAGAAAAAAAAAACTTTAAATCTTTTAACACAGCCTTTTAACTAGGTGTACCACACTTAACAGAATGGTAGTCAACAAAGTACATTTAATAAACAGTTTAATAAAGAATTCATAGGAGAAAACTAGATGTGACAGAATAAGAAATGATCGTATAAATAGGCAAGTGGCAAGTGCAATTTATATACACTGTCTAATTATATCACAGTCGAGAATTTCCAAAGCGTCTCGGGAGCACAACTTGAAGGAAATGTATTTGCTAAGTTCTAAGTCAAATAATAATAAATAATAAGATAAAATAAGCTTATCAATTGTGACATAACGTAAAGATATTTTATAAGACAGATTGCATTTATTCATCCAAACCACAAACAATATCACTTATGTTATTGGTATTTTTCACATTGCATAATTAATCTTGCCGAAACAAAAGGGGCTAAAATAATCCCATGGTGAGGCATGCCTGTCGTAAGAGATAACCAAAATTCAATAGGCGCCACCAGATACGGTTGGAAGTCAATGAGTTTTACTTGTAGCATCCGACAGGAGGTATAAATCTAGTGCCAGGAGAGTCAGCACTCACAGAGAATATAGTATTGTCCTGACTAGTTAACATTTTCAATGGGAGTAAGGTCATAGTTGTAGTTAAAACCTGAAACACTGTGACGGTGTTAGATGAGCCAGGCTTATCACCATTGATGATCCTGCACACAAACGTATAGCTTCTATTGGAGTAGGCGGATTTCCCAGGAATTCCAATGAGAGCGTTAATCGTCGCGGTATATTGATGTGTCTATTAACTGCATTATGATTTCATGGTTAATAGCAAGTGAGCATTAACTATGCGTTCACGTTGAAAGCCATAGACTCTACTCAAAACTTATTCTAGAATTCCCGACATCCATACACCATTTAATGTGTAAATAAACAAAAATCCAGGAAAAGTGTGTTTTGAATATTACAACTAAAAGATGCACCAAAACAATATACAAATATATAAAGCTGTTCGTTTCATATTCATGAAGTATCATCCAGGGCACTATATGTTCAGATTAAGATTTATCAGTTTACAATAATTGATCTTTACCAACTGCTGAATGTGCGAAATGAGTAAACGGGTGTCAATGCTGAACATTTGGCAATATTTGAAACAACTATATGGTCAGCCGAAGAATTCGTTTCACTAAACATAAAAATATTTCATACTAAAAATTAATTCATTATGAAACTTTTTTAAATCTAATGTATCAGTAACTAATATAAGAAACTAAATAACGTAATTACCTTGCTTATATTGGTAAAAGGTGATATACGATTACGATTGACACAGTCAAGGTCACGTTATATATAAAGAGTACACCGAAAGTAATTATAATTCTCATTAGGTTTGCTCTAATTTTATTTGATAAGGTAAGTAAAATGTGTTCAAAATTGATTTCAATTTTACTTTAATATAAATTATTCACTACATTTTTTCATCCAGGGACCTGTCATAATATTTCGGTATCGAAAAAAATGCTTTTGTTAAAATTGTTTAAACGTTTTTTTTTATGAATTATGATCCTTTTTATATTTGAAACATATTTCCAGTTACGTACCTTCTCTTATCATTCCATTAGGAATGTTTATAATTTTTATGCTGTTAAATTAATCCTGTTTTAATGTTGAAGCCACGTTACAGTGACCGCCATATGACGAATAGTCACCGGAATTTTGCTTTTTTGCGCTTTTTTATTGGTAATGGTCAAAAGGTATGGTATACAGAATCATGTCACTATCGTTGAGGGCAGTATTATGTGGAGTGTCACGGACACAGCAAAATTGGCTCTTTCGGGCCAATTTCGGAAATGCATGATACGTAGAGTGTCAATCGGGCAATTTCAATGCCAATTTCGTATATGGGCAAGTCCAGATAAAGGTCTGCCAGATTAGGTGTCACATTTTTCTTGTGCACATTTGTTTTGTTTTTAACTCTATGCATTTATTTATATTTCCACCTTTGTATTTCAAACTTAATTTTTTTATAAATTTGCGTTATAATTAAAAATTTTTAATAGTTTTGATTGATCGTCTAATTTTAATTTATTTCGATATTCATTACAGTTTTTCTTGTTCTAAAAAAAGTTTTTTATATGACGGATTCGAGTATAAATGTTCTTTTCTCGGAATCTTTTACAAGTGCAAGTGCTAAAAGTTGTAATAAAGATGATGGTTATCGAACATACAATCAGACAAAGCATTGAAGTTACATATAACGTAAAATTTGTAAATGAAATTGTAATAAAAAAGTAGATCGTTCTTAAAAGTTAATTTTTGGTGTTTAATTTAATTGAAATCAATATTATCAGACAATATAAAGAAATCAACTCAATTCATTGGTGGAAAGTAAGTGATGTACGAACGGGGATATTCCCTTAATTAGAGTCGCTTACTGATTTTGTATTTTTTAGATACAATACCAAGTACTCACAACTGCAGAAAGATCCAAAAAATAGCGAAATAAAATTTTAGAAAATGTTATAGCGAACAAGTTTTGGAAAAAGGAACCAGGGAAACATCTCAGCTTCCCATACGTTTGTATAGGAAAAAATGGCTTATTAAAAATAAAGTCTGCTGGACGTGAGCGTCAAAGAATGTGTTACCGAAATATATAGATAGAACAAGAAACATCGGTACCTGAGGCATATACAGGTCTTTAAATCCACAAGAAATTGAATCAAACAGAGGTCTAAGTATTGTATCTCATTTTAGCCTTGGAGTTGCATTTGTTTCATTTCAAATAGCATTGCTTTATCAAACAACCACAGCAAAAATATTTCGAAAATAAAAGGAGCATTCTCACTGGTGACCTTATACTATAATTAGATTTTGCTGAAAATTACTATCTTATTATTCAAAATGAAGTCCGGTCAGCTTATTTTTGTATACACAAGTTACTTGGGTTTGTAGAAAAATCAAGTCCCATGCAATTGTAAACGACAAACTTACCCATAACAAACTTTATAATTGACAAAATTATTTATATTCTAAAAATAAATATATTGTAAGCAGCATTCCAAGTTTGGTTGAAGAATAGGAACCAAAATTCTTAGAATGGAATATTTTTGCCACCTCCCATGGAAAAGGCGCAGTTGACCGAATGGGAGTTGCAGTCACACAAAAAGTTTGGCAGATGGTTCGAACATCTACAAATTCGCAAAGCATGATGTAAAAAATTTTATACAAAACCTCAGAAAATATTGAATATAGTGCAAAACCGTTACATAAAAGACGGATATATATTGAAAATATTTTAGGATATGGTTTTTCATATATAAATAAAGCGTCAATTAATATACTAGCTCGTATAAAACCTCTATCAAATTTGAATTAGTTTTGAGTTCAGAAAAACATTATAATAAAAAGTTTTAATATATATGTACATTATATATAAGACTGCGCCCCTTACATTATTTTCTGCGTTGTGAATTATGCTATACTAAGTACACAAATCAAATTTTATTGGGTATGATGGGCAGACCGTGTAGCAAAAAATAATTGAAGTGTTGTAATAAATATAATCTGTTTTGGCAAATTAGACAATAGACGGTTATTTGAACAAGCAAGAGGTCAGTGGATCGATAGTGTTAATGGTGATTTGTTTAGAAAAGATGTAAAAATCTGGAAGCAAAATGTCAATAGCGATGGAATGGAGAAAAGTTATTAAAAAAGCCGACATGGTTTCACTTGCTTAGGAATGCATAGGAAGAATATATTCTTTTATGAAAAACAATTGAAACACATTTTAAGAATTTGCAAGACCCCAAAAATTTGATTTTATTTAACACAAAATTTATTGAATGAATTAATTTCGTTGCTTGTTTTCTCATAATTGTGCTTAACATTAAGGAAATAAGTTAGGTTTTATATTTAATCTGCCACAATTTTTTTCGGATTTTCACGCACATGATAATAATATTGAAAACAGTCTCTGCGTATGTTAAAACGCGTCTCATAGAACAACACTAGCAGATTTTGCTTAAACCACTTATAAGTATCTTTATCAAACGTGACAATCCCTAGCACATCGATTGAGTAACACAGAGCACCTTCTACCACCACTTCAGGTATGAATTCCACAGCAATGTGCTTGATCTTATGCTTTGTAGAGGCAATACTATAATAAAAAGTCTTAATGGAGTGTAAACCCCTGTAGGTTTTCTCAAGAAATTTAAGAGTTGAGGTCTCATTGTAACAATTAAAGAGACGCTACAAAAATAAGATACAAATATAATTAATGAATAAAAATATTAATATTTAAGAATTTACCTCACGATCCTCGTCCATAAATTTATAGAACATAAAAACATATATGTCTGATCGACGTACACACTTCGCCCACTTCTCGAATTTTGGCTATAAACACAATTAACAATACCATATGTGAAGTTTATTCAAAAATTTGGGATGATTGAAGATTTTATAAACTATTTAAGTATTTAAATTATAAATATGATTTTAAGATTACCCCGTATAGACGTTCGAACTGGACTTGTTCAGCACTATCTGAGTACATATCTGAATATTCTTTGACAGCAGGAGCTACATCTACAAAATATAAAATCAAATTTGAAATTGAAATTGATGTAATTTTCAGTGTTTGAATATATTTTGTATAGAGACTTGGTAACTACCTTGTATTGGGTCACTATATTTAAATCGGCTACTAGTAATTGAAAAGCTTGTATGGATGTAGTACACAGAAAAAGTTTGCTCAAACCACTGTTCATTATCTTCGTTTCCCAAGACACGAACTGTACCGCGTACAACTATTATATGTTTTAATCCATCCCATTCCTCAGGTACCAAGGTAGTGATACGCGCTACTAAGAATCTCATTCTTGGGAGATTTGCATATAAAGAAGTGAACTTGATTTTACCGTGGTAAAGTGTGTAATCAAAGGCAACAAACGCTTTCTTGTGATAATAGTCTACAACCTGCTAAATATTAATAATAAAATAATAAATGTTAGTAAGAAATGAAAGAATTTGAGATAAAATTACTAACCATTGGGTGTTTGTTAAACGAGGCATAAAAACGGAACACCATATTATTTGATTTTAGTAAAGATTCTTCAAATTGTGTGAACGTTAACTAAAAATATTTACGAAATATATTGCAATAGAATATTAGTATTGAATTATTATGCTTGTAAAAGTTGTAACACTGAAGAAGTTTTTATATCCAATAATTTGATTCTATTCAATAGAGTCATACAATTGTTTCAGATACCGCCAAATATTCATCTGGTGGTATCTAGTAGATTTTAAGTACAACCGAAATGTTCTATTAATTACTTTCAAAACGCACAACATTTCAGACTCGGTCATTCACACATCCGGAGATATGTCTATATGTCTAAAACTCCCGAGATAAACTTCTTTTTATAAAAGAAGTTCAGATTGATAAATGAACTTCTTGTGAGATATATGACCTATAAGCGCTTTTTAATTTTATACACAAGAAAAAGTTATCGCTATTCTAGGCGCTATATGTAATCACATGATGCAGTATTTGAATAATGTAAGAAAAAAGTGAGTTTTCTTCAAAAACAACTCAAAAACTTTGAAAATGTAAATAAAAATTATTTTTTTTAAATAACTAATATGTTAAGCTGATATCCTCTGCTCTCTGCAATAATTTTTTTAAATGACAAATTTTTCCAATCCTTCAACTATCGTTGCATTGCTACTGATCACTTCACGCCTTTTAGATTCTGGCTTACAGTGACAAATCCGAAATTCGTCCATAGTCCTTAACCAAAGTAAAATTTATATTTCACTCTACATTATATGATCTGCTGTCCCTACAGCCATCACTAAAAATGTGATAAGAAAAAGGGATTTCTGCCTTTACAGATACATATGTAGTGCATAAAAAAAAGGTAAAAGTAAAAAGGTTAAGTTCATAAAAAATATCAATGTAAATATTGTGGAAACAGAATTACTTCTTAACTAAGAAGAAAATAAGGGACCTGCAAGTAACGCAAACTATCAAGTAATCACTAATTTTGATGGAGCATTGTCGCCAGAACACTATATATTCCAATAGCAGACAAGAGACATTTGGACATAACAATCAGATAGTCATGAAGAAATCTAATCATGTTCGGAGCTTCATTTCAAATTTAGATAAAGTTCTTTAAATGTAAATAATTAAGATAATTAAATATATATCTCAAAATTGAATTTCAAACAATCTATATTAATAGTTGGATCTCTTACTAAGGATGTAGTCGAAAGGCAAGCGCTGAACCAAAACGAAATATAATTTAATATTTTAATACGTTTTGGCTCAACTCAACTAAACTCAACAGTAACAAAAGCAATAATACTAAAGTTGTACTAGTCTCAGTATAAAGGAGAATATAATTGAATTGTAAATGTATATAATATGGTAGTTCCACATATAGTATCACATAAAATAGAAGTATTTAGAATATCAAACTTAAGACTAAGAAAGAAACACACCATTAAATCATTCTATAATAATGCTATTTTGCTAGCGAACATACCTTGATTCTTGGTATAAGTACAGGATTGAAGTATACTAATTCTTCATAAACGATTCTACATCTATCTTCGTACTCAGCAATTATGAATCTATGGCGGAACCATTTGGAAGCCTCCTCTCCAATTTCGAGTGTACCAGTCACTCTAACCTCATACGCAAAACCGCACAATGTAATGACTTCATTTGTTAATTTGCAAACTACTCGCAGTATTTGATATTCAGTTTTTGGCAGATTTAAGTAAAAATACGCAATGGAGAATACACCATCAAATTTTTGTGAATCAAAAATCAAAGAACAGCTCTTGTCATATAAAGAAGGGATTCGCTAAGATTATCATAAATTAAATTATTCGTTTGGTTTCAAAATTTATCTTCATAGACTTACTGTTCGATCTCCCTTCATGCAGCTATAGAATTGAAGTACAATTTCCTGCGAACGACGAGTGCATTTCTCAAACTCTTCCATCGAATACTAAAAGTAAAAGTTAATGAGATATGACACATAAGCAGTCGTAATTAAATACATAAACAATTAGGAAATTAAGTGAATTTATTAAGAACAATAGAGTTAATGGTAAGCATACTTCTACAATATTCTCTAAGCCTGAAGTAAAGCACATGTCATCAAAATAATTGATGTTATCAAAAATTGGATAAATTGGATAAATTAGATAAATTGGATTTTCATGGAGCTTATATTCGCATTCGATATTATGTTCCATTTCATAGTGAGAAGAATGTCCAGAAATTGTATCGTCCGAAGACGACACACTATACACCTCATCCATATCACTTAATATTTCACAATCTGACGAAGTGCTATTTACATCTTCATATTCATTGTCAGAATCTTCTCTTTTAATTTCATTTGGCGTTACGATGTACTTTGGCGAATTGTGTTCCACCTTAACATTATCATTTCGAAAGGGCCTTTCAAAACTGTTATCACTCATTTTCATGTCACTGAGTATTTCGTACTCCGGAAGTTCATTTTTAACCAAAGTTGAACCTTCTATACCACTTACATCAATAGTTTGCAATGAATGATGAAGATTGCTCGAAGGTGCGTCTTCAATTTTGAATTTTTTCGCGATTTTATATTTTTTATTCATGACTTTTTTTGCGTTCAAATCCCAACTCACCGCTATGAAAGACAAAATTGAAGCAAACTATATACCATACTTTTGACAGATTAGTGTCTCTCGATTTATTTTAATTTTCATAATGATTACTTTTTTAATTAGTTTTCATTGCATGTTTTACACTTGTCATTTTGACCAATCTCTTCTTTATTAATAATATACATAATATGCATATATAAATATATTTGGGAAACATGAGAAATAATTCTTTTTTTTGAATTGAACACCTTTCATACCGTACCTCCAAGATATATTTATGACTGATTCAAGAACTATCTGTATTATACTAACGTAGTAAATAAATAAGTAAATAAATTATTTACTTTGAAAATTTTTCGAATTCTTAGACATCAGTTTTTGTTATCCGAGATTCTCCAAAGGAATTTTCCATAAATTATAGCCATATTTATTGCAAGAACTGGACATTTTCACAATAGTTGGGGGTTTGATTATGCTGTATTTCCTTCTTGGCATAAGCCACAAAAGTCTCATATTAAATCAAATAGACTAGTATGTAAATGAATATCGTTCATTTGTCATTTAGATATATGTTGATTTCTTTAAGAATATGAACTTCATATGGAAAATGGCACTTAAGACCTGTTCCAAAGAAATATTTGAAAACAAAAATTATTTAATTAAAAACTGTTTCTGACAGCAATTCAGTCTGTATAAAATACTCAAACACAACACCGAGTTTAAATTCGAATAGATCCAGTGTTCAATAATAGAATCAGTGTAACATTAATACATTTTATTATGATAGACCGATGTTTGATGATATCTTGATCTAGTGTAATAATCGGTTGAGCAAAGTAATCGGTAATCAGAACTGGGAAATGAAGGTTTACTCAAACAACTGTTAATGTGAATCTTTTTATTGTTATATTTATTGTACCCGCACATATAATACAATCTAAAACATATTTTTGAGTTTTTCGAATAATAATCTGTTAAATAATATATTTGTATTTGTATTCCTAAATGCTAGTCCTTATCCTTTAGCAAATGGTACAGTAACCTGGGTAGTTGAGCATGACATTTAGGCAATTACTTAAATGATGGTTCATGGAGCACAGAAGAGAAAGGGATGGATATAATACAAAGAGAAAGTTGTTTCGTTTGTAGCCAAAAATATTTCTTTATAATATTTGCAATATGAAGACAATATTAAATTACTGAGACTATTGAAAACTAGAAACTTAATAAATAAAAAATAAATAATAGATTAGATACAACCTAATTTTTTTTTATATAAGTGGAATGCAACGAAACCCATAGTGTGACACTTGAGGTCACTAAAAGCACCTCTTTGGAATGATTTGAGAAGATCCCAGCCATCAAAAAGACTTTCGGTTGAAATCATATGAAATCATATGTTGTCCATTTTTTTTAGATTTATTGTCATTTTTGATTGAAAGAACAATTCTTTCCGGAATTTGGGAAAGTTTCGTGTACGTCATACTCAATCAGTATTAAAGAAATCGAAATAATTGATTGTTTCATGTTTCAATGATGCATGCATTTTAACGCTCTAACTATGGGCCCTATGTTCATATTGGACCACGAAAGATGTTTTGAATAGAGCATTTTTTCTTTGTTTTTTCTTTGTTAAACTAATTAGAAATATTTTATATTGCTATATTTTATCAACTTAAAATAGTCGATATTAGTTTTGTCTATAATAATTCGATTGACACAATAAAATTTTATATCTTTCCTCTTAAGTGATTATTATATCTTCCTAAGGGAAAACGACAAACCCGGGGTAGAGAGAATGGCTAGAACCCGAGGGGAGTGCTCCTAAACGACCACGAACTCAACAATCAGCTAGAAAAGTTTTGTCTTTCGTATTTTGGGATTCAAGTGGAATAATGTTCATACACTATTTGGAATAAGGAAAAACAATAATGTTAGACTAATATTGCATATGATTAGATCGATTGAATGAGGAAGTCAAGAAAAAATGACCAAATTTGTCAAAGAAAAAATTTTGTTTTTACAGAATAGAATAGAAATCTTGTCGCTACAGACACGAAAATTGACCGAAAATTGACTTTAACAATTGTTTCCAGAATGAGACAAAACGTTGGAACGAGTTTATTATATTTGGACTAGAGTACTTTGAAAGCATTGTAATAGACTTAAAAAAATAAATATTGATTTTGAAGCTCCAGGAAAATGAAATTTTACTTAAACAATGAACCCACATTTATTAAAATAACACATTCATTTATTGTAAGACTTTTGAGAAAGGTAATACAATGAATAAATGAAATAAATACCTTCATTATCCGTGCTTACTATGAAATTACTTTGACGGACTTAACATCATACCGTCCCATGCTACATTAAAAATTTGCTGAACATTTTCCCCAATATTCGCATGTCACTGCTCAGAGAGTCTCAGTTCAATACCGTTTCATTGTGCGAAGCAACAAGATTCCAGCTTCTACCAGGGACCGCATTCGACTCAAAGTTACCCGAACAGCTTGTACCGAAGAGTTAGTGGTTGATAGTACAGATTCAGTGGCTATACGCTGCTCTAGTCCTGTGAACATTCAATACCATACTCACCGCAGCACGTTACTTCATCGCCCAGCTGATATCTCGAGTAATATCCGAGACGAGTTTCAGACAGCATACTTGGAATACTTTGAAAATGATCCGTTATATCGGCCTAAAATTACTAGGCTCCATACAACCAATGCAACGCAAAATATTCTATCCCAGATAAATAGCGAAATCTTATCTCGACTAAATGCTGATACTACACTTCTACACTTACAAGCTCTTGTGTATTGTGGTGCAGTAACAGCAATAAGGTTGCATGATCAAAAAATCGAAACGACTGCTATTGATGCGGGCCAAAAACGTATTCCGCCATGGATGGCTCATCTTGAGCGTCGTCCAGATTTCTTACGTAAACACATTGATCAACTAACAGCATATAATGTTATTCGATCAAATAGTAGATTAAAGAAATGTGCAGTAAAAATATACGGGCAGTTTTCTATTCATAGAGACACAACAGTTGTAGAGTTTATGGATATTTTGAAGATAAAACTCTCTGTTGTTTGTAATCGCTTACGGAGGTATAGAGAGTCACGCGCCAGACGTGTTCAGAACTCTATATATATAAAAAATCAACGTCGGTTCTTCTCTATACTTAGTTCAACTGACAGTACTAGACAATATGCATCTTTCTCAATTACCTAAGCAAACAACTATTGGAGTGCGCTGTGAGAATCATCCAAAGTCCATGCTCTGCATGCAGAGTGGATAGATGCCAAACACAATCCCACATTCTTGGCTGATCAATGTCTTACGCCTTTACCATATAGATCCTGAGTTAATCAAAGCTTTGACGGTAGTCATGAAAGGGTGGAGCACCATATTATCGGTACCTACGGCTGATGGCGTCAAGTTATCAGACGTCATACAAATAAGAAGAGGTATTTTTGAAGAGGTATTTTTTAGCTGAGTCCTCTTTGCTTTTGTATGGCACTAAACCCACGGAATTGGCAGCAATCCAACGCAATATCAGAACTTTAATGTGCGACTTTCGCATGCGTCATCCAAAATCTGCTGCGGAAAGGATATGTCTACCGAGAATTATTGGTGGTAGAGGAGTGCTCGATATAACAAGACGAACAAGTCGACTCACTACGCATTTATTTTATTGGCAAAGAGCTTAGTTCTCCTTTGCATAAGGCTATCTGTGGTGCAGATAATTGATTGAGCCCACTTGATCTAAAGAACAGAGTATTCTGTCCTTTAGATTTGGTGGGGCCTGTACACTAATATTAAGAGCATATAGTACGTTAAATCCCTTGATTTTGTAATGTAAATCAACCATTCTCTAATGGAGTGTTCATTAGAGAAAGCAAGAAATATACAGATGGTTTTGAAAACCAGTCTTTGCGATTGAAGAGGAAAATTATTTATTTTTTTGACAGATGTCGATATCGGTCTTGATATAGACATAGTTCCAGCTGTCCGGTATACGAGTATTATTTTTTTTTTTTGGTTAGCATAGTACAATAATATAAATAACTTCTGCTTTCGGTTTGTCTCACAATTGTACTGCAATTGACATACCACATTAGCTGAAACATCGGCTTCCTAAATGGGAATTGAATTGGATTAGAATTTATCGAAGGCTGTCTATATGTACGTATTAATAAAATTTACTACGTGTAAATAAATTTATGTGTGATTTTACATACAAATATACACTTGACATTTAAATTTGAACTTGTCATTTAATAATGAATATATTATTTTTTTATTTCAACTAGAAAGACAAAAAATTAATTACCACAAACACACCAAGGTTTGAATATTAGTTATTTTTGTAATTATGGCAGCTAAGTCAACTAAGGTAACGCAAACTGCCTCAACAACTGCCTCAACATATCCAAGAAACAAGCACCAAAATTCGTCATCTATAGTTGTTGTTTGCGCCGAAACTACTGTAGGTCCAATTAAAGAGGAACCTAAATCGTTTTCTATATCGACGGCAAATCGCTTGATCCACTTAAGTATGGGAAGTATTACTAAAACCTCATTTAATATGAACCCCTATAATATATATCGAAAAGTTGGAGTGTCTGATGAAGTTTCGATAGTTGCAGAAACATCCACTAATATCGAACCATTTTCAAGATCAGTTGCTTCACCATATCTTTTACCAACTGTCAATCGAGTGGTAAAGCTGCGAAGATCTGGTCTTACAAAAGTTTGTATTGATACTGATATTAGTCATACAAAAGAGGATCGCAATTCAACTGCACCATCTGCAATACGTCGCAAACATAAAGATAAAACTATACATAAAATGGGTCCAACACTTGCAACTACTAAAGTTGTGAAATCCTTAATGTGCCCAAATCATTTGCAACAAACATTGGAAAATGACCCTACAAAGCCTACTGCCAATGACATAAAAACGGATTACAGTTCATCGGTTTCATCTTCAACAACTGTCAAATGTGAAGGTGATATTAAATCCAAAACAGATCCATCATTTGTAATTACTGACGTAGCAAAATCCTTAGTGTGCCCAAATTATGAAGAACAAACATTGTCAAAAGTTTCCGTAAAATCCGATGTCAATCAAGACAAAAAAAATCATAGTTTATTAGCTTCAACTTCAACATCTGTCAAACATGAAGATAAAATAAAATCTGAAACAGATCCATCACTTGCAATGTGTCCAATTTATGTACAACCAACATTGTCAACTGTTCCTGCAAAGCATAAGCAGTGGTCAATGAAGCAAGCCAAACGGATATATAATTGGAAGTATTTCATGATGGCTATGGATTTGTCACTTTCTGATAAAATTAAGCGAATTCAGCAAAGCACTCCATATACCTGTAAAATAGCTCCGGCCTTTACACTCACGAATTTACAACGTCGTGAAGAAACCAGGAACCTGCTTATGATGGCAAATTCAGAATATGTGCAGTTCCTGGAAGCAACAAAGCAAAGAAACTTATTGCTCTACGAATTACATGAAGATTTCAAGTCTCTTCGCAGATTAATGGTTAGTACTGATCCTAAGTTTGAGAATATTTTGAAAATATTATTTGAAGTAGACAATGGTCCGTACTACTCAGTGGACCTTAAAAATCCATAAGCACTAACTTGTATATATAAAAATCTATTTCGTTTCGGAACAATAAATTGTTGTCCAATGTATTTTAATTTTTTATACTCTGTTAAATAAAAAGCTATATTTCATTGAAAAATAATATTGATACTTTTCTTATACCACTACAATTTCCTTTAGTTCTTGTATTATAATTTTCATTAATTATCTGTACTAAAAAAAAGGACCAAAAGGTTCATATACCAGACTTGGTAATAAAACAAATTCGGCTAATTATCACAAGTGAAATCTATCTGAACAACTCACTCTGATAGCTGCGATGGTTTTCGAGCTGGTAAGGTCATGAACGAGCTTACTTCATCAACACGCTTTATAGGACCCGAATCTTTTTGGCCGAATACTTTTTAGACTATACATAGAAATATCTAAAATAAATAGTGTGAGAAATTCTAGAACTATCGGCACTGACAGCAATATCAGCTTATCAATTGGTATTGGATGATCGTCAAAAAAAAAGTATAATACTGTTGAGCTTTTCATTTACAAAATATCAAAAATATTTTAGCATGAGAAAACTTAGACTAAGACTAAAATTTAATTAGAAATACTTTTAAAGCTTTATTAAAACAACAAGCAGAGTTCGGTGGTACTTACGTCATAAAAGAAATGTGGATCCACGATATCTACTAACGATATCGTTCACTGATGTTGGATGCAGAGAACATTGGATTAGAAAAAGGCAAGGATTATGGTACTAACCAGAATAATTATGATCACATATCTATTTGAGAGAGCCCAATCAGCGCATTGCTGTTGCAAGTTGATAGTATCAAGTACCACCAGTCTATTTGCACTTGTTCTTTTAATCGAGTATGGATCCACCGCTATACTAACAATATCGTTCACTGATGTTGGATGCAGAGAACATTGGATTAGAAAAAGGCAAGGATTATGGTACTAATCAGAATAATTATGATCACATATCTATTTGAGAGAGCCCACTCAGCGCATTGCTGTTGCAAGTTGATAGTATCAAGTACCACCAGTCTATTTGCACTTGTTCTTTTAATCGACGATGAAGAAGTCGTTTCCATGATCGAAGGCGTACCAAATCAAAACTCTTTATAGCATAAGTCATACGACAAATTTTACTCTTGAATACACTTAATGTTTTATGGCAGCATTTTTGTGTTTTGTTGTAGAAACAATGGCACTAGCGCTTCTAATCTAAAAAGACTTGTGCGCAAATTCTAAATAACCCTGCATTAGGGGCATTTAAGTAAATTCAATTGTTTTACCCTACAGATATTTTTGTATCTATTATTTATAATTATAAAATTATCTATTATTAAAATATTTTATTCCTAACAAATCCGCAATTTTAAGCTGTCACTTCATAAACTCACTTTATGAATACCAAAGCGTGTTATAAAGAGAATTCGAAAATTCTGTAAGCCCCTGAGCCTTAAAATTTTGATATGAAAATACATAAATATATTGTTCGAAAAACTTATGGAATCAATCATCAGAACCCTTGGTTAATAATGGAATGCTGCACAGTAAATTTGTTGCTGTTGCAATTGCAATTGCTACTCCTGCTGCAGTTTCCACTCGAAGCGTTGGCCTTAATATGTTGTAACCATAAATGTCTTCTTGGCAGCTTACCATGTCGTATGTCCTATGCATTGTAAATATATGCATCATTTTTGCTCGTCTTATGCACAGATTAATGCATTTTATTATTTATTGCTACTTTTATGGGATTTAAATAGTGATTAGTGTGTTTCGAGCATCCACAAACACGCGCATGCATGTACGAACAAATTTTTACAACCAGGATAACACTCACACGGATATACACTTAAGTGTGCATGTGTATGTGTGCACAAAGAAAAAGCATACAAATTTAAGGATTTATTTTAAAATTAAATTTATGCGCTCCATGAGCGGAAGGACTTCTTGTACGTTGTCATAACACAGAACTTCACAAAATTTCAAAGATATTTATTTTGATGTTTAGTTAAGTGCAAGAAGTTTAATGATACTCAGCTTATAATGAATAATTGACCAAATTAAATGATGCCGAAAATATTAAAACACATCGCATCAGAACTGCTTAAGTTCAAGACAGGACAGACAATTGGAATTTTAACTTGAATAATATAAAGCAATTGCCGAATTTATAATGCCAGGATCAAAGTTATTTAAATTAATTTGTGCCTTCGTCCAGAATTTATTTTGTTGACATCACAAATAACACTTTTCATAAATTTATTTGAATTATTAATGCAAGAAAAGATGTGAAATATGTCTTTGCAATTAAATTGTAGACATTGCAGAATGAAACTGTCAGGCAATTAAAAATAATAGAAAACATTCCTTCGGTAGTAATAATTATAGATTTAGCATAGATGCATCGAAGTGGAAACGAACTTAATGTTATTGAATTGTGAAAAATACAAAGATTTGCTTTATTTACTGTAATTGGGACTCTAAATAGTGCAGACCATATCATCGTTAATTATTATATATAATATCAAATATCAAGTCAAAAAAACCAGAGTTTATTTTTTATTCCACTTTATGATCTCAAAAGCTTATTAATTTATTAGCAACAAGATATCAGAGTGAAAAATAACAGAACTATTGTACCTGATGCAATGATAACTAACATACCTAACTTCACAACAGGTGGCAAGGCCAGAACAAAATTAAATTTATTTTGCATATTGGGCAAGTTTTAAGCGACAGCTGTAAAAGTTTCGCCTTCAACAGATATTTGGTTAGCTTTTTGCAAATAATTAAAACAGTGCACTTTGCTGATTTGCTATAAAATTCCAAAAAAATTTAATATAGTTCATTCCTCAATTTAATTGAAATGAACAATGATGCAATCTAATTGGAAATGGTCAAAAAGTACTCGGATTTTGTATGTAAAACACACAAATTTAAATTTTATTTCAACTTTATTTTATCTCCTTCAAAATATGCTCCTTCTGAAGGGATACACTTATGCCAACGCTTAACCCAATCTTCCACACACTTTTCGTAGACCCGTGAAGGTATGGCTTATAGTTCCTTCAGCGAATTCTCTTTTATCGATTCAATCGACTCAAAACGCTTAACACGAAGGAGCAATTTGAATTTCGGGAGTAGGAAAAAGTCGCACGGATCCAGATTTGGCGAATATGGTGCCTAAGCAATGACAGTGGTGTTGACAGTCGTGTTTGGTCAAAAAATCGCGTACAACAAGAATTTTCCATAGTAAAAATCGCTAAATGCACTTGAGGTATTGAGGTAGTCTCACATTAACAGCTGCTATAAACAAGCTAATTGACAGATGGCGCTCAAATTTGTACCATATGTACAAATGGTGTATTAGTTAAGAAGTAGTTAACAAACAACAAAATCCGGATACTTTTTGAGCAGAAGGTAAACGTGGTTATACTAGTGTTTTTGATGAAAAGTGTCCGGATCGGCCAAAAGAGATCACAATTAAAAAAAAATATTGAAAAAATCAACGATTTAGCAAATCGACCACATTTAGCAAAGAAAAAAAATTTATTTTTGCAGAATAACGCACTCTCTCACTTGTCAATGAAAACCATGCAAAAATTTAATGAACTACTGTGCGAATTGCTTTCTCACCCACCGTATTCTCCAGATTTGGCACACAGTGCCTAATATCTCTTTCCAACCTTGAAAAGATGGCTTCAAAGAAAGAGATTTGCATCAAATGATGAAGTGCAATGGGAAACTGAAATATACTTTGGATGACTTAATTAATCGTATTATTGATCGAGATCGTTGGACTCGGTATGCCGAGCTAAAAAAAGGACTGTAATGAAGCATAAAATTTAATTTTTCAAAAAAGCAATGTGTTTTTATTACTAAGGCCGGGTATTTAACAATTGACCTTGTATACTGAAAATAAAAAAAATGCTAAATATGTCTAAAAAAGACCGTGACTTACGCACTTAAAACCCATTCTAAAAACAAAGACATACATAACATAATTTTAGTCAAATTTTAATCTCCGCATCAAAAAAGATCTACTTTGCAACAGGCACCCATTTTGTGCTAACTGTACGGAATTCCACAACACTATTGATTTCCCAATAGAATCAATCAACAAAATCAAATATGCTCTCTGTGATCGCAGTCATTCTGCAAATTATTAGAGATTTTCTTCATTAGAACTTGATTTAGCTATATGAATCCAGAGGTCTGAAATAAATAATAAGCTAATACATGCGCTGATTACTCCGTTAAATAACCTATAAAAACAACTTTTTGGCAAAATTAGATTTTATTCGTTGACGTAGTCTCTTTTAAAAGTAATATAATCACTACAGCGCTTCTATGTTGTAATTATTTAGTTGTAAATAAGCTATTATTTTCTTTTTAGTGAGAACACTCATTTATTTGTACGATCAAACTGTAAAGCTGCTCAGAAGTCCTTGCGTTCTGTGTAGTTTACAACTGGGATGCTTTTCGGTTATACACGTTTCTAAAGAAGATGTCCTCATTTGTCATCGTTTCTCTCTTGTGGGATTTCGTGGAAAGAAACATCGTATGGAATTGCTCGATGAATGAGCTACCTAGACAGATTAAAACACATTAAAACACATTAGCATTACACAAGTGATTGATTTTGTAAATATTAGTTGAAAATGAAATAAGATCAATTCTATGCAGACATTTGTAAGTAAATTGGCTTCATCTAAAGAGAAAATTACATAACTATCTCACTGAGAAAGTTTGCAAAGATATCAGTCGAATAGTGGCATAAAATTTCGCGATTAAAATACTGTTAAAGATAAAAAAGGAGACTGTACCATTTACAAGAAAGACGATGCTTACTCGTGATTAAAGTAAGCACCAAGTAAGCACATACGTCATCTTCAAATATTGAATTAATGATTTAATTAATTATTTAAAATATGCATGTTTATATCATTTTAAACATTTATTAAGTGTGATTTTACAACTAAATTTATTGAATCAAATTGTGTTTTAATTAATTTTCAAAGAATATACAAAATCCTATAAAGCTTCCCGGTACATAGTGTAAGAGCAATAAAGTCGAGATTGCTGCAAATTTCACAGAAAAAACCTTAAATGTTATCTCAGTCTCCTGCAAAAATTGTGAAATATTAAATTAAGTTGCATACTTTTACACGCAAAAGAAATAGCGAAAACAATTCCGACACGAAATTGCTACATTCAAGTACATTAAGATTGTTTTGACTCACTACTTTTGTGTTTCTCTCTTTTTAATTTTGTTTTTATTTTCATTTATGCATTTATCGTTTTTGTTTCTTTTCCTATTCCATTTTCACATTGCTTCTTCGCATACGCCGGTTAAGTTGGCAATTGCAGTTAAGCAGTAACGGCGAGATTTTGTATGAGGACTGAGAATGAGAACGAATGATTGTAAAACAACTGCGAAAGTGGATTTTCGAAACTATGTAGCAGTTTTCCTCCTAATAATATTAAACAACTAGAAAGCAAAAATAAGAACAAATACGAAAAGTACATATAAATGAAAACGAAAATAAGTGGAACAATACAATAAACCATAAAGTTGAATCAAATCAAAATGAAATAAAAGAAACTGCAAAAGAAGGTATTCCTGGCTCTGGCAGGTGAATTGCATAGCTACTTGGGCAATGCAGTTGATTTCCACTAGTTGAGAATTTTTATTATATTTATATGGCATAATTTCGCACACTTCTTGCAATACTCACTAGAAAAACGATCAAAATAGGACTAGAAAACTAACAACTTCCCCTTAAATGCAGCTCGGATTTTTAATATTAATTTTTACACATTTTTCTTATATTCCAAGATATATGCTAACTTGCCTATTCATAATTTTCATTCTAGTTTTAATATATTTTACAATTGGCCTTTTCTTTTGTAAGCATAACAGAAAAGAACAACCGCTTATTTTAAAAATTATGTATGAAACAACAACACTGCTGGCTTATTTAGTCCAACCATGTATGAAACAACAACACTGCTGGCTTATTTAGTCGAACCTTTTCGAATCCGCTTAACTAATAAGCAGCTCAAATCGCATGGTTGCCAACACTAAAAGTGCATCTATTGTGAATAACTTTTGAAAGTATCTACGAAATTTCCAGTTAACTCTCAACGAATGAATTCGTTAATTATTCGTATGTCGTGTCATCACTGTTCTTCACAAATACGTTACCTTTTCTATTTAATATTTTACTGTTAAAAGGCATTTATATTCGAAAATTTAACTTTAAATTTTTTTAGATGATTTGCTATAAAAGCCTAACAAAATCTCCATTTTGTACAGAGTTGCCATCGAAAGCAGTGCTTAGTTTATTTGTGCTTTTGTGACATTCTTACAAAAGATAATGCTCAATATAAGATAAGATATTAACTTAAATCTATTAACTTGTTGGAAGAGTTCCTTGACAAGGAAAAAGTTGAAATGTCCAACCAATTTAGTAAAATAATATAATAAATTATTAAAATTCAAGTTTTATATAATAACAAATTAAATAGTTATTAATAAAAATAATTTTTCTAAATACAAACCGATATATAATTAATGTTTTTAATATTGTATATGTTAATATGAATAAACTTAAATAAACATAAATACGTACAT
Source organism: Teleopsis dalmanni (assembly GCF_002237135.1). Lineage (NCBI taxonomy): Eukaryota > Metazoa > Arthropoda > Insecta > Diptera > Diopsidae > Teleopsis > Teleopsis dalmanni. Next base: position 79,632,909 of record NC_051848.1, read on the forward strand.
AATTTCCAGTAAAATGCAAAAAAAAACAGCAAAAGAAAATTTGTTTAACCTCTCTATAACGAAGACCGCTTTTTGTAGACACCAACAACTTTGTTATAGAGAGAATTGAATGGACCTAATGGTCCATTGTCTTACCGTATATACCGTATATATAGGAGAAGAACTCAGGGTTTAAAACCACCTAGAATCTTTGGCGAAGCATAAAATGCTATTTAGTGTCAGGTCCTGTAACTGGTCCAGGTCTTCAAGAAAGGGGCTGGGCAAAAACATAGTAGATGAGAGACACTCTGATCGTCTTCCCCACAGCTACGGCAGATTTGATTGAAGAGCAGACCTAATCCTCTAGCGTGGTTCCCTAGTTTACAGTGGCCTGTAAGTAAACCTACCAAAAGACCGACGTCTCTACGGGGCATCTCAATGATAATTTTAAATTTTCTTTTATTGTGGCTAGATTGCATACAGATGTCTGTATATCGCTGAGTCTTCCCATCTTTTGTTAAAGATTTCTGTACAGAAAGAGTTCAGTAATAATTTACAAGATGTTAGCGATATGCCTAGATTGTCTAGGTGTTCCAAATAAGTTCCTGAAGCGCCCTTTCCGGCTATCTCGTCTGCCCTGCAATTACTGAAAATATCCCTATGACCGGGAACCCAGATTAGAGAAATATTGAGCTGCGTCGACAATTCGTGATGAACTAACTGCATATGCCTTTTAAGCATTAGCTACTGTTGTTTCTCTTAAACTATGGTCATCGTTTAAGTATCAAAAGTTTTACTATTTTATCCTTTCTTATATTTTATCCTTTTTCTTTCAAGCATGTGTCTTCTTAATCTTATATCTTTTTAGTGCTGTATTTATTTTTATGGTTATATGGTATATAGATTTATATAGAGGTATATAGATATATAGATATGTTTATATGGACGATTCTTAGGTTCGTCTTAAACCTTTTGACTAATTGCAAAACGTACATAATTAACACAATTTTCGTTCAATGAACAGCGATTAACTGGTAAATTATCGGGCAGTAAGGCTTTAGCAACTGTGATTGGTTCCGGCACACAAATAGAAAAGAACCACATCATTTAAGATGCTATTTGGTGTTCTATACTAATTGTGAATCATTAACATATATTCCTTAATATTTATACAATGGATTAAAAGAATAAAAAGGTGTTTATATTTGGAAATTGTAATCTACAATTACTCAAAACTATAAAGACGCAATTGTCTTCTTATTAAGCAATATTTAAGTAAAAAAATAAAAACCGAAAGTTTTTAAAAAAGTCATATCAATTACTTTACATTTCAGTACGTAATTAATCACAAAGTTGTTGTAGGTAAAATACTGTGGCCTTACGAACTTTGTTACTTATTTATGCATTTTTTGCTAATGTCAAGTTAAAATTTGTTAATTTTTTTTCAATCTCTCCTGGCAGGTCCAGAAAAAAATGGTCGAAAACAATTTTGTTGATAGTCACCTAAGCCACGACATTAGACCATCATCAGAATCTAGAGCTAAAAAGCATGTGATGACCCAAAATGAATCACTAAACAGAATGAAAAAAAGGTACATCAGTGCTAAGCGACGCATATAAATGATGGGTTTAACTGTACGTCATTAATCAAAATTACGAGTCTAAAGTAACTTAAAATCACTAAGCCGCCTGCCTCAATGTTAACGAAAAGAATGAAAAAGAAATATTATAAATAAAAATAATAAGAAAAAAAATATTTTTAAATCTTTAAAAATTATATGTATGTATATATTTATATATATGTATTTTTATTGCTGCATAAAGCAGTGAATAAATAGTAAACACAAATTAAATTGTATGAGGAACTACTCAAAAAAATTTTCCCGAAAAATATGCTTCAAAAAAATTATTCAAACAGAAGTATTGCAACTCTCCTACTCCACTCAGCCGTAAATAAGCTGCTTCGGAGCAAATTACTTAAAAAAACAATTTTTTTATTATATTATTACTTTATTGTTTATCTCTGTTGTTATTGTTGCAATATATCAACTTAAATATTTGTTAATGTATTTTAGCCACATAAAATTTTCAACAAATTTTAATTTGTTTACTTTTTCGAGTGAACTTAAGCCACAGCAGTAGCAAAAGCAGCAGCAAACTTTCAAAATTTTCTACATTTTCATGCCATGCAATTTTCCATTTAATTTGATTTTTATTGCAACAGCAGTGCATGTGGCAAGCATTGCCTTTGACTTGCTACAAAAAAATATATGCAAAAAAAAGAATTTTCAAGTAGAATAAGCAACTTTAAACACAAAACGATATTAAATTTGTACAAAAATAACCAATTGTGGTTATAACGATTACATTTAAGTGCGAATGCAGTTTCAAATTATGCACTTTACTGGAATGTTGCAATATCGTGCAATTATTTTCAGTATTGTGAGAGTTTCGAGAAAAACTTTCAAGTACCAAAAACTCACACATAATAGCTTAAATAGTATCGTATATCCGTACATAGGCTTTTTGTGTATTTTGATAAGAATACACAATAAAAGTAATTGTCTATTTCAATATAGTCTTGATAAGTTTTTAAAATATGCATTTAATAGTCACTGATGCTATTGTTTAATGATAAGTTCAAAAAGTCCAAGGCAAACTGCAAACAGCAAAATAAACAAGAACAGCATAAGACCAGCGGTAAACATAGATGATACGCTACACAAAAGGTCGATTAAATCATCTGGACATATACACCTAAATAGCACAAGTCCATATTAGCACCCGGTGCACATATAAAATTTCTATTTCTATGCTTAGTCTGATGAAATGATAAACAATACTCCAGTCAAGACGTGAAGAGGGGTTTCGAAGATACCTCACAGTTAATAGAGAGTAAAAGAGCTCAAGTGCACTGGTTCAAATTAATATCAACATAATTAATATCAAACATAATTATATCATTTCAATTAGTCGCATTCCGTTTAATGTAAATGATATAATTTTGCAAAACATATACACAGGATATTTCTACAACAGGAAATATAAATGCATCATTTCAATTGGTCACATTCTATCTATAGCAAACAGTATAATTTTGCATAATATATATTCCTCTAGTAGAATTACAAAAGCCAAGCCAAATAAAAGAAGAAAAATATACTTTTAAAAAACATCCCTTTGCAATCGTAGGCCAAGGACACTTTGGATCACTACGTATCTCCAGATCGTTTGGAAGAAGCAGCTATCATTTATTTGTTTATTCATTCATGTCTCTGCCATTTATTTTATTTGTTTATATATATAATTTAAATAATCTTAAAATTTATTCAAGCTCATATAATTATACTAAATAATAAAATATATATAAAGAAAATATAAAACGATTCTGGTCCTGGTGAGGCTGAGGATACCCCAGCAAATTGAAACTTACACACTTTAGTAGAATCTGCGATGACTCGATTAAACTAAACATTCTCACAATTTATGACTTTAAACCACGTCTAATACAAAAGAAACTATTTTAATTGAAATAATATAAGACGAACAATCAATAAGCAATCATAAACCAGAAACTTGGTAATGTAATGTAATGTTGAGCCTTTTCCGAGTTAGTACATCTGGGCACTTTTACTCTTTGATAGTTGGGGAGTTTATACAGAGTCCCACCCAACTCACTGACTAATTTAAGTATTCCACATAACCTTCGTGACTAGTAGTAGTATTCTTTTTAATAAATATAGGTTATATTTACATTTACAAAATTAACATTTTCAATAATTTATAATATATAAAACATAAATATTATAAATAATTATAAGAAAAATAATAAGAAAAACCTAACATCATTTACATAGTATCTAATTTTATCCTTATACGATTATGGCATTTGCCGTCAATCGGGCAAATGTGACTATTCAATGACTGATCTAAGATATGCGTACCGCCCCGTGCGGTTAGTGATTACTCTAAGATTAAATAGTGCCAAATACGACAGCCTGTTAGCGCGTCAATTGTAATATTTCGATAAAAGTTTTACCGGCCTTAGAATTTTTTTTTTTATTATTATTAAATAATAATCTATGAATGCATCCCGCCCTAAAACATTTATTGTGCACCTAAAGACCCAACTAAAATAATTCTAGACTATTTATAAATCTCGTAAGGCTTATTTTACCTATTTGATTTGGGACTGAGGTCACGCTTCCAAGGTAGTCAAGTGTACATTTTGCCGCCTTTGGGCAGTTGCATAGAATATGTTTTGTTGTGTCCTTCTCCTCGTGACAGACTTTACTCCTCATGACAATAACTTACTACCGTACCTAAATTCTAATTGAGTCTACAGTGTCCTATAATAAGTTCAATGTAGATAAAAATATCGGTTCTGCTAAGGTTAAGGATAGCATCACCGTTGATGTGTTCAGAATCAATGAACCTTATTGACTGCCGCATGCTAGCTTGGACTCTCCAGCGTTCAAGTAGATTTTGTTTTTCCCGTTCACATAATGAAGAGCTTTAAAACAATGAAAGGAATACATACACCCTTCTTTGCCCTCATGCTCTCCATGTTCCGATATTCACATAAGAGTAACATAGTTGCTTGATGCTAGAGTATTGAGAAGTTGTAAGCATTCTTAGACCAACTTTAATTGGAATGAAGAATTTGATAACTTCAGATCTAGTAAACCTTAGTGACGCTTATAATTACTTCTAGGTAACCTCAGTACTAATACCTATTTTGTAAAAGTTCTGTTCGTATAGAAATGGCGCCTACATATGTGAGTTAGAGTTTTTGCGGGCAAAATTCGTGTATACTTGAAAAATCGTTATGAATTATTGAAATTGATTGAGTTTTTGACATAATAATATAGTTTTTTTTATACATTTTTTGCTAATATACGAGTATCGTAATGTTTATTTTACTATTGAAAATATTATGGTAGTAATAGTGTATTAAAATAATATTCATTTTTCGCTTATAAGTTTTGCACACAAAAAACACAATACTGTAGCCGCTGGCGTAAACATAGAAAAGTATTTAATATAATTATTAACATTTAAATAATTTATATTTAATTTAATTTAAAGTCAGTAGCCAAAAGTCAAATATCCCATGAACTGCAATACTTCATATTTACTTTATTGTGTATGTTATGGCGTATATGTTTTTTACTCAGGAAAAACTTATTTCAATTAAATTTACACTTTCTTGTAAATAGAACTTCACAAAGAAATCAGAATTACGAGGGAACTATAAATTTTTAAGGTCAAAAAGTTATGTACTTTGTGGCTTAAATCGTTTTACGTCCGAATATGTAATTTTGGGAAGAACAATGGCTGTACATATATCGACTGTAGATACATATGTACTATACATGTATGTGTACGAATGTATTGATTGCAGAAAATAAATGAAGTATTTCAACTGTGAAAGTACAACTTGTTGAAAGTTTTGAGAAAAAGGCTAAGAATCAAAGTTTGCTAGCCATTTCACCACATATGTAAACCTCAAACAAATTTTGTTGATTTCAAGTTTTCAAGGAGTTCATAAAATGCTCGTATAGTGGTTTGTTTGTTTTCTTAGGAAAGTTTAAGGATACTTCGTAAATTATAGTCAAACAATGCTTAAATGAAACTTTGGTGCGGAATTTCAATTTTCTAAAAATTATTAGTTTCATTAAGCCAAGCAGAGAATAAATAATGTTCATAATGTGAAATAAAATATCTGTTTTTAGAATAATTCAGCCGGCAGAAATTGTGTGCAAAAAAACGAAACTCACATCAGATACGAGTACAAGATGAATCTGTGTTCAAATGTTCTAGTAAATTATTTCCCATTTTTGTGCATTTATGCACATACTTGTACTTCATTTATATTTTCTTTTTATTAAATTTTGTGTTAGATTTTCCAATAAAATAACAATAAACTTCTTAGTACTCCTTTGAAGGTACTAATTGGAATTTAGGACAACAAAACATATGTGCAGAATGCATATTTAAGGTTACTGGCCGAAAATTTTTGGTTGTAATTTAAAATGTTTAAATACCAAGCACTTTCTTGTTGTTTTAATTTAAAACGAAATTAGAGCCCTTACAATCCAGTCACTTTTTCAATTTCATTTCTACTTAGATATGATAAAGATTAAATTGTTACTAAGATTAAATTGCTGCTTATTGTAGTATTAGACTGGGTACTCGAAATATTCAACACGCGTAACTCTACCCTTGAAGATTTAGAACACGTATATGACATCGTCCTGCTCTCGCATAATCACCAGCATAATTGACCCAGTTGCATAACGAATCCTCAAAAGTCGATCTCAAAATAAATATAAGAAAAACTGTATCTATGCACATAAGATCCAATAATACAATCTGCTTCACAATCGGCAGCGAAGATGTGATTGATGTGGAGAGCTTTACTTACTTGGGAAGTAATCTCTTCATAGACGAAGGCGCAAGACAGGATATAAGCAATCGAATACAAAAAGAACGTTGAGCTTTCGCAAGGCTACGAAATGTATGGCATGCACACAACATCCGCACAAACACAAAAATAAAAATTTTTAATGCATGCGTTAAGTCTGTCTTATTATACAGATCAGAGACTTGGTCTCTATATTCTTGGACCAAGGCCAAGAATGATATTAAATGAAGAACTTTGAAGGCAAATTAATCAAACATCTATTAATGTTAAAATTCAAAAGCGAAAATATGGCAGGATAGGCGTCATAAAGTGTAATCTTTATGACGATATTCCGCAAGCAGCGCTAACATAGAATTCCCAGAGAACCCGGCGTAGAGGTAGGCCAACGACAACATGGCGAAAAACAGTTAATACCGAAACTAGCAAATCGTTTAACGGACTTCGGCAGATTTTTTTCTATTTATTATTTCACTGTTAAAAGGAATGAAAAATTGTCAAAATTTCCGGTTCTTTCAGAGTGCCATCGAAAGTAGTGCTTATTTTACGTTGTTCTTTTGCATATCCTTACAAAAGAAAAGGCCTTGCATATCAACACAAACACAAATAAACATGCACAGATACAAGTTAACTGAACGATATATATTTTGACCGACGTACAATGGGAACGTCGGTCATTGTTTTCTATATCTACACTTTTTTGTTCAGGAAATTAATTGCATTTAAGCCATCAATAAAATAATTTATATTAAATAATATGCATTTAAATTATAATCCAAATTTATTAAATTAAATAATAATCTGTCAAATAATCTGTATTAATTAAAATTATCTCCGCTCATTGCAGGTACACTCGGGTTGTCACAGAGACTTGGAACTCTAACTGATAATCTTTACGATTATCTTTCCCAAGTGGAAGAAAAATATCTGTCAAGCTTTCACTTGTCATGCTTGCGACATGCATTGCATTGACAAAAAGCGGTACTGTTATTCTGTAGGATTCCAGTTTTAGAAATCGTAGAACTGTTAGCAACTGATTTTGGAAATCTCACAAAACTCTTGCAAAAAATAGTAGCTGTGGCATTTTAAAATAAGAGCTTTAGTCGACTGTAACAGACCGATAGGCGGTTTACTTGAAGTTTGATACAGATTCATTCTTAAACATAATCTAAATTGTTTAAAATTATTGCTCGATATTAAATTTAAATAGTTTATAGATTTAAAACCTATCTGCTCTTCTGTAAAACAAGTCAACAGTTTGTTTTTATTTGAACGAAATTTAGTTATAATATGGACTTAATGGACATACCAAGGGCCAAGGATCAAGGACCAATACCAATAATTTTCAAAAATATTTTTGTAAAAAGCGGAAACAAAATACTTTACGGACTAGTAGTGCTAATCTCATTAAGTTAAAGATAATATTAATTTTCTAAAACTAACACTAAAATGTAGAATAGAATAGCTGGGATCATGTGTAGACACATATACGAGGAAAAGTACACCAAGGTTGTTATATCGTCTAACCGAAAGAACTGTAAAACACTAATTGGTGTGTTGATAGGTCACTGTCTGGTCACATCACATGCCCGCAAACTATACCTTATTCACAGCGATGCTTGTAGGAAAAGCAACGTGCCGGATGCGAAGAAAACTCTAGAGCATCTGCTGTGTAATTGCACGGAACTCGAGAATTCGACAAAAGTATTTGGGGGCTGTCAGTTTTATCGGACCTGAGATTTCTATTGAAATCCTAATAAAATTTGCTAATACAACGCGCATCCTAAGTGATGCACACAATCGTTAAAAATAAGACTCTGATCTGGTATCGCGATGGACCTTAATGGTCTACGCGTGGCGTTTTTTCGTCTATCTGCATAATCTAATCGAATCTAAAACTAAAATGTTTAAAAATTTTTTTATTTAATATATATACCTTGATATACCTTGATGTGCACCTTACATATACATATGGATATATATATTTTTATAAAAAGTGTTTGTCATGTATAACTAACTTTGTATGAACAACTTTTTCCATTTATCTCTATTATCGAACAAAACTTAATTGGGTTCGTTTGAGGAAATGCGCGTGTTTCCGGTTGCTTTCCAACACGCACTAAACTCAATTTAAAGTTTCATTGGACGATGCATTCGAAACATTGTCACACGAGTATTAAAAATTCATTGTTCTTAATTTCTATGAGAGAATTTCAAATGCACACAACACAAGAATACAAAAATATTTTCAATATTAAATTATGAACATTCGCAGGTGTTTTGGGACGAAATATTTTCCATTTCTCCTTTAATCGGAAAAAATAATGCAACAAAAATTCAGCTTTACGTGCAGATCCATGTCAGTAGGTTTGCTGAATGTAAGAATTGTTAATATTTATTGGAAAAGATTGCAATAATGGTACATATTATTTACATTATTAGTCATACCAATTCTTCAATAAAAATCAAAATAATAATAAAAACGATTTGATAAATTGAAAAAAAAAGTATTTATCAAAAAATAAATACCCGAAATTGAAGAAGTTTTCAACAAGTTTAATAAATAAAATTGGACTCTCCAAGACGGGTGCCTGTTGCTTCTGTTAAATGGTCCCAGAAACGTCTGTATATATTATGTGTGAATGTCTAAAACTGATCAGTAGTTGAGTTATCCAAATAAGAGATAAACTCGTTGCTCACATAATATATGATACAAAATAAAACCATCCAAGTAATTCACATTCATTCAAATCAAAATGAGCGATTAAGACAATTTCATGATTAGCGCCTAAAATTAATAATAATGTTAATCATTATAGGTTACAACTGTAGCAACCTTAAATCTGCTGCTCGAACTATTGTTTTCAAATTGAAGATTCCTGCTTAGATTGATTTCTGTTTAGATTTAGTATTACACAGCTTTCAACTCTAACGGATTTTGTGGTGTTGCTCAAAGTTATTGTTCATAGACATAGCCTCATAACGACAATTCTTAGTCGTAGTGTCAAGAGCGGCTTTGAAATCGATAAAAAATCTATTTTCCTTAAGATCGGCTGCACTGTGAATATCTGAACATCATATCTGATATCTGATATGGTGGTTTTGCCAAATCTGAAGTCACACTACTAACATCCAAACAGTTAGTTGACGATTGGCTTTATTCTCACACATAGCACGTTCGACAGAACCCTATATGCGATATTTAAAAGACTACGTAACTTGCAGCATCATCTATATTTAAATTATTGATAGGTTGGTATGCGTTTCTGCATACATAAATATATTTCAATAACATCGTTGACAAGTGAATCGAATTCGGGTGATAATTGGCTCCTCGGGAAGGTATGTTGATCTGAGGTCAATTATTTCTTATTCTGTTGAAGTGATAAACATTAATCCAGTCAAAGCGGAAAAAGGGGTTTTGAAAATACCTCGAGTTAAGAAAGAGCAAAAGTGTTAAAATATTACAACAACACTATATTCATTCTTCTATTACCTAATTCGCTTTTCGTCTGTAGTTTTGCCTTCCTCATTACCATAAATTCATTTGTTAAGTACTGATTATGTTATGCAGTATTTTCATTCTTCTCTAATAACCTATTTTGTGCCTTCTCTAAATACTAGTTACCACAAAAATACTACTAAAGAGAGGTGCATTCGCATCTTTACAATAGCTTAACTCATATTTCATACATAGCAAATAGTTAAAAATGAAAACCATTCGGATATTTTCTATGTGCCTTATGTTTTCTTTTTACAATGACCAAAACTTTAAGACTTTAAACAACTTTGAAATCAACAAAAATATGATATGTCGTAGCCCATATGACATCTAATACCAACAGCAAACATCATTTGTAGTTTTATGGTTTATATTAAGTATATATAAACTCGGCTTACTGACACAGATATACACACATCCAATTTACAGATGAATATACCCTCGATGTGTACAACTAAAGTGCACCAGATACAAATACATAAGTAGTAATAATAAAAAACTATTTAGACTGACAGCTGGATTTTGTAAAAGACATGCTCATAAGTTTTCATAAAGTAAATTTTATTTTATATGTGGCATAGCATGCTCATATACCAAATCCACACGAATTAAGTGAGGTCACGTAAAAGAGGTCATGTACGGCTGAGTAATGAAGCTTTGGGGATAAATTAGAGGTATTTTCTAAAGGGAAATAAAATTATTTATTTATTTACATTAACCTACCACCTTTCGTTACCAGGAAAAAAAATTAGGGATGTTGTGTGCAGTAAAACTAAATGTACTACGAACGACAAGGAAGCAGTGCAGAAAAGATTAAATTTGCCACAAAGTATGCAAAGCAAAATTTTTTAATTTTTCCTCCTTCTCTTACTTCAAAGTTTTTTTTTTTTAATTCATTATAACTGAAACTGTCAGCAGAGATTAAAAAAAAATTAAGTTTACTTCTTAATTGCAGAGCAGACTACAACTTTTGTGCAGACGTGTGAATATTTGTGATAGTGTGGGTGTAGATGCGCGCTTCTAATATTCCATACATGCGACAGAGCTTCGTTGTGCACACATTTACCCTACGTTTTGGTTATCAATTACTTTAAAAGTCAAAGATTCTAAAGTTAACGCTTTGATGCTATTAATAAAGCAGATACAAGGGTAAATGTTGGCGTATATAGGTATTTATATAGATTTGCATGTGTTGGAGAGCATCTATGTGTGCGAATGTGCAAGGAGTTACTTGTGTGTAATTTTGTGTCACTCGCGAGGTTTAATCATTCAACCTTAAACTCGAATGGATCTATTCATCAGCCCACTATGCACACATTCGCCTTACTCACACACATACAAACACATTTTATATAAATAATTGATGAGTTATTGCTGTCAACCGGTAACGTCGCGCCCCGTTTCATTTTATCACGCCTCGTTTCGTCTCGTTTCATATCAACTCGTCTCAATTCAATGATGCACGATTTCGCTTTTGACTGCACTTAAAATTTGCATACTTTTAGGTGTTTTAGCACTTCACTCACTGTTGCCACGATGTGAATATTTTGATTTCTAAATTGCGCTTCTATTGGGGAGTTTAAAGTGTTTCACAGGCATTCATGTAAAAAATATTGAAAATCATTGATATTGATATTTAGTAGAAGTAGTCTGTGAAGATGATGGCGATGGTGTATAAATATTTCGATTGGTTAGAATGTGTTGGTATGTTTTTGCAAAACTAAGACTAGCTTTACTTAATAAGACATATATATATTTCTATATGAAGTTTTAAAATAGATATTTTTTTGTTTTTATTTTTTAGTTTAGCAAAAATTGAGACTTTAACCTTTTGAAAATATTGCAGATTTATACATTTTAAATAATTTAATGCAGGCACTTTTGTAGTAAAAACTATACTAAAAATTGTTGTGTGTATTGCTAATATTTTTATCATTTTAAATATATTTGATTTGAATATCTGAGCACTTCTAATAATAATAAAAACTGATTTACTCATCAAAATAGTTTTCCACATAAAAAAAACAAAAAAGTTACAAATTTTATTTACACTACATACTGATACCTTAACGATAGGACATTCTCAAACTTATACAAAACACTAGCTATGGATATTTTTAATTCGATTAGAGTCCGTTTCTGTAAGAAAGAATATTTATGGTCACAAAGTATCCAATGGGGATCTAGAATATTTTTGTTTTCTATTCTATAAATTAACACACATTTTTTAAAATTAGTTTTATGAATATTTCATTAATTTTAATATTTAAAAAGCAGTGCATTATTCAACATTGACCAACCAGCATGTACAAAAATATATAAATAAAATTTGATGATTAAAATAATAAATTTTAGAGAAGTAACGCAAACAAAAAGCAATATTTAAGGTAAATTTTTTCTTGTCGATAATGGCGTGTCTTTTTATGACGAAAGAAACTATTTAAAAGTTAGACCGATTCGAATAGCAAAGAAAGGTAAAGACAAAAATTTTTTTTATTTAATTTATTGAAATTTGACTGACCATACAACGCTGTTTCGAGTATTGCCAAGTACTCTTCATCAGTGGTCTTTGGAAATAATCGAATTTTATTTAATTAGTTTATAGTCCGTATATAATTTGTTTGGACTGCAAGTGCCAGACTTGCAATATTTTCATATAAAACTAAATCTTAATCAATTGATTTATTAAGTTAATTTCTTTTGATTAGCTACGAACTAGGACAAGTCATTGAACATCAAGTACATTTTGATGTGTTTTGCGTAAAATAATTATATTGTATTGCCTGCTTTTAGGATGCACACTTCCAAGGGCTGTCAATCTACAAGAAGAGTTTAATTTCCTTTTCCCATTATTTGTTTTTGATCAATTTATTCGCCTTTTTGTATACAACCGAGCTTCTCATTTACATTTTCTCACTTGTTATCCACAAAATGAATTCTAAACCACATACAAAATGTAAAAATTAGGTTTATGCAAAATAATTTTCATACTCATTAACTTCATTACAACGCTCGTGCGTATATGGAAACAAATTGAGGCGTCCTTAATGCCTGCAAACTAATTTCACTGAACGTAATTAATTGTGGTGTGTGTGTGCCGCAAAATGAAGCCGCACAGGTGCGTTGTGCAATAAAAACATCTAATTTGAGTCCTGCCATCAGCTGTTATTTTTATTGCTTTTGTTAATTTTTTCATTCCTTTTTTTGACTTAAAAACCACGATTAGAATACTCCGCCCTTCTCTACACACTCTCAGTACTAAATAGATTTTATTATTGATATACCCAAAGCTTTTAAAATGCTAGATACGGTTACGGCATGGTATTTAGCTCGTTTAATATAATGTGTTATTTAAACACAAATTTAATACTCCCCTTAAGTAAGCCATCAACACATCCTGAACACGACAAATTGTGTCAAATAAATTCTATGCTCAGTAAGCACTAAGCTGCAAGCCATGAGCATTGAGTTGGATACCCTATGGAATGAGGTGTGAGGAGTGAACTCTAGGCTCAATACACTTAGCCGAATTAGTCCTTATTTGCAACTCTAACTGTATAGCATTTTAAGGTATAAGATAAGGCGTTTGATGCAGTTATAAGCCTATCAGTCAAATAAGCTATTAGTATTCTGTTGCGACTGATATTGCTTACTAAACCTGCTGTGGCTTATGTAATTAAATTAGTAATAAGAGGTTTGTAGTAAAATCGAATGCTTAGTACTTTTCACTTCTGTTTGAAGTATTAACAAACTACTCGATTCACCTTTCTGAAAAAAGAAACATTTTTTTAAAATTAAAGTCATACAAATTAAAGATATCACACTTATGACGTATTCGATTCGCAAATCTTGATTTGCTTTTCATCTGTTATTTTTTTATTGAATTCCATGTTAATTCCTGAATATTCTTGTCAAATAAAATACATCTGTTGGTAATTTCAGGGTAATTTTATCAATTGCCAAATATCTAGAGTGTTACAAATTATTCTTGATTGTTGTACCAAACAATCAAAAATGAATACTGTACTAGAAGCATATCGAGAGTAAAAAAGTGAGGCTAGATTTGCCAATCGAAAACGACATGAAACTAAAATCAACTATTAGATCAATTTAACAGCTTAAACAAAAAACAATACTTTAAACTTTACCGATAGTCCCAACCGGTAGTCCGCAAGATACTTAAAAAGAGTTTGTGAATGAAATTTGGAAAGACAGTGTGCAGCAGGACTTAAAAGTAATAAATATAGGAAATTGGAAGAGAAAAAAAAAAAAGAGAGGAATGGAAGACTGTTGTTAAACAGGCTTAGGTCTGTATAGTCACGGATGATAATTCAAATTTAACAGTTAAAGATAAATAGCTTGTAGTTATATAGTAAATGAGTATATGATATAACTATTTTATAGCCCATATAATGTATCTAAGCACTTGTACAATTCATTTTACATTGTATCAGTGTTGCATATAGCATATTAAAATAATTATACTATTTAATATTTCTTAACTTTGTGGTCTCTCTTAAAACCAAAATATCTTAAAGGTCTTTAATCGAAAAAAAACAGATTGGGAACCACTGCTATAGAAGAATGCAACTCTAGTAAGAAAGTTTATACAATAAAATTGAATTTAAAATTAAAATTGATTTTATTCTAATACCTTACTAATTCATAAAGTCTAATAACAGAAAATCACCCCATCGACAGAGATAACGTCCAAATAATTAAAAACATAAGAGATACCAGGAAATCAGAAACGGCAAAGAGTATCGAATGTCACCACAAACATCAGGTCACACCTTTAGTCAACGGCGCACAGTGTAATAAAACAAAACTTTACCGGTCAAAATGCGATATTTTCCGAACCAGTAGAGATATTGATATGAAATTGTCCTAAAATATAGTTTTTGAAATGATCTTTCTTTTAAATCCAATCGGCCTACCGGAACCCTCCGAAGGGGCTAAACAAAACACTGGGCATATAGTGATGTCCCAAGATAACTCAAAAATTATCATAGGCAGAAAGCTAAATTTTGGTGTCCAAAAAATCTACATTATAATCTATATTCCAAAAATTTTTCATGGCACTCCGCCCACTGCCACACCCACGCCCCATACAAAATTTTTATATAAAATAATTTATTGTCGTTAAAAAAAACTTTTTACTCTTCTTAAAATATATATATATATATATATACTACGTTCATAACAACACAACTTTATGTAAGAAATGGATGTGATCCGCCCATTAGTTATTACTTATTTGCAATTTTATGCAATTTTAGCGAAATTACGATTACACAGAAATTAGACCAACTTTAAACCCATATAACTTTTTTACTATATAATCAAAAATGATCATTTTTGACTTTTGTTAAAGCTTCGGATATTGTTATTCATAATATGTAAAAAAGTTTCAATTTTAAACTAAATCGGTCGAAAAACAACGAAGTTATAACACATTATGTTCAAACATTATCACCCTCAAGGACAAAAACAATACCTCTACTAATTGAAATTATATGGTATATGAGACCCGTAATAAGTGTAAATAGTTTGTAAATTGCATATATATTTTAAATACTAGGAATTCTTCTGATGAAGGCAAAAGTGAATAAGAGCCAAAATTCTTAAAAAATATAACCGACTATATTAAAGTCGGCCTAATAACTCAAGAATTAAGAACTAAAGAAAGTTATTATCTTCACACCTGGACAATTATGGATGACTGCGATCATTTGGATTACCTATGAATATAGCGACTATAGCAATGTTTTTCAAGTTTATTTGTGATATTATTAACTGTGTGTGAAGTAGATGTAAAAAATATTTTTTAAAAGACACAATCCCACATGTTCAATATAACACTTCAAATAATTATCTTATCGGTTTAGCAACTAATCATCAGATCTTAAACTCATCTCATAGAACAAACAAGGTTTCTTACAGAAGGATTCTAGAGTATGCGTATATCATCCATTTGTGCTCTCGGAGCAGCCACAATCAGCAATTTGAGTAAAACATGTAAATACTTTTGCAACAGTACTAATCACTTTTCTCCTTTAAATACTGAAATCGATGACTGATGTCTCATTCCAAATCCCTTTTATTTTTAATACAGCATTAGCATATCACTAACAATATGGATAATATAATGGATAATATATTTGGAATTACCGATGCTACTGCATCCATCATTGTGAAACAAGAAGTCATCATGATCTTAATTAAATAAAGGAGTCGGAATACTTGTGCTTGAATCCTTTGAAATTGCACTAAAATAAATAGTTCCGGGAAGATATATTATTCAATGAACTTTATTTTACATTATGCACTCACATATACCAAAGTCGTCATGATCTTAATTAAATAAAGGAGTAGGAATACTTGTGCTTGAATCCTTTGAAATTGCACTAAAATAAAGGGTTCCGGGAAGATATATTATTCAATGAACTTTATTTTACATTATGCACTCACATATACCAAAGTCGTCATGATCTTAATTAAATAAAGGAGTAGGAATACTTGTGCTTGAATCCTTTGAAATTGCACTAAAATAAAGGGTTCCGGGAAGATATATTATTCAATGAACTTTATTTTACATTATGCACTCACATATACCAAAGTCGTCATGATCTTAATTAAATAAAGGAGTAGGAATACTTGTGCTTGAATCCTTTGAAATTGCACTAAAATAGATGGTTCCGGGAAGATATATTATTCAATGAACTTTATTTTACATTATGCACTCACATATACCAGAAAGATGAGATCTTGATAGTAAAAACTAAAATAACAAAAGCACAATATTCGTTTAGTTGTTAAACAAATTAATAACCGAGTTGTTTTTTTAGGAGTGATAAAATATTTAATTAAAAAATAAACAAGTTATGGTATTTCACTATACATGGTATGTTCCGTGATAACAAAAGCTGTTTGACCAAATACTACATAAAATACGAAACGAGATACGACTTTGTTGAGAGTTTATGTTAGTTTGCAAAAATGGATATTTTATTAGAACAAAAATATGAAACTCACTAAAAATAAATGCGAAAATTGCATATCAAAACTAAAATCTCGTTAAAACTCTTAGTTTCCAGCATTTGAAACTATTTTGGGAAAGAAAAAATTTCGATTTTTTAAGCGCGTACGAGGAGTGTAAAGCATTCAGTTTATATGATGGCTTGGTTGGGATTCCTATTTTGGCGCTCTGTCAGGTTGCGAAAATTGTCGCAATATGTTGTCAATATATTTTTACAGTTTGTTATTTTTATAAACGCGGATGCATTCAAAAGTATGTTTTCTCAAATCTTCACATTGTCAAGTCAAGTCATAACCGCGGTTGCATTTGAGTTTTTCAAAAGAAACTGTTATTATTATTAAATAATACGCTATGAATGCACTCCGACCTAAAAGATCTGTTGTGCGCCTAAAGGCACAACTATAGCAATTCCAGACCACCTATTTGATTTGGGACTAAGATCCCGCTGCCAAGGTAGTAGAATCTACGTCTGTTATATGTACTGTTATACTGTTATATGTTGAAGCCATTTGAGACAGTGCACTTGAGCACTTTTACTTTTTATTAACTTGAGGTTTCTTCAAAACCCCTATATACCCCTTGACTGGATTATTGTTTATCATTTCATCAGACTAAGCAATAATTGACCTCAGATCTGCATACCTTCCCGAGGAGCCTGTAACCATTCTGTGATTCGATAACGCGGTGTTGGTAAGTCTGTCAATATTCGCAAATAATTTCAGGGCTCTATTCTTTATGTATTTTTTGATTGGATCAATCATGTGGTCCCTGGAGATGTCATTCGTCCTAATGTACCATGGTACCTTGAAAAGTCTTTCTTTAACCGACTTCGCAGAAACTAGCAATTCTATTTGGTAAAGAGAACTTTGCATCTATGAGAGATAAATTAAGAGATTTACTCCATTCTCTGGAATATTAGTCCTTTTATGAGATTATTCCTTTAACAGAACTTTCACTGTATTAACGTTAACTATTGTGTAATTAGTGTCGTAAATATCGCAAGCAGGTTTTCTGAAACATCTGGTTCGCAAGACCTAAGCCAAAAAACGAATAACTTTATGATTATTATCAGTGTGGCTTATGATTTAACAAATCGGCCCTTGGGCAGATATTCTGGAGCAAGTCCTAGAAAACAAGCCGATATAAGTCATAGGTATATTCAATTAGAATTTATAGAATGCTGCATGTATCTTAAAGTACTTGAAACAAGTTTAAATAAATTTCTTCCATTGAGAAATTCAAATTATATTTAAAATTATTTATAACTCATTATTTGACAAAACTGACTGGACAATTGGACTAGAACTTAATACTATTATCCATTGTATTCGGAAAAATATTTCTAGCTATTTCAGATACAACCTTAAACGTATCTTGTATAGCTAAATAGTATTTTTTAAGTCAACTACTTCGTTGCTCATTCGACGACGGTCAGACAGTTGTATTTTATAAATGTCTGCATTGTTGCATTATTGTTTATATAACACATATATTTGTTTGTTTACACTATTGCAATATTCATATAAACATAACTATTTGTAAAAAAAACTTTTTTTTCAAATCATGAAATGTAAAGATATCCCTTTTTCGTCCTTTATGTTGCCGTAGTAGATGCTTTTGTTATTTAAGCCACGTGAAGGCATTTTCATATTATAAACAAACATTTATTACATATATACATATTCATGTGTTCATACTTACAAATATATGCATTTGTACGATATATACGATGTTTATTTTTTCATTGAATATAAATACTTTATTCAGCGCTATTCAAATTCAGTCACGTAAAAACATATGCAATTTTTCTATCACTGAAAGTGATATCAGGGATTTTTAGTTATACATGAAAATAGGATTTTCTTTTGAATCCTTAAAAAGTTATAATCCTTTACATTAATCAATGCAAAAGGGTGTAATAAAATATTTGTTCAAATAAAATAATTGTATTTTATTGTATTGGAACAGAAGTTAAAAATGACAGTATCTGTGAATGAATTGAAAATTATTTATTTACTGTTGAGTTATGTTTTTTACTATTGTACTATTGTACTATTGTACTATTGAAAAAAGGGTTTTATTGTGAAAAAGAATAATTCAATCATTTTTTCGAGTCCAAAGGCTGGACCTATCTAAAATAGTTTGAACGACATCTTGTAGAAATTCGATAAAAAATACGATTAAGTAAATATTCACATGTTAAGCACACGATCTGTTGTTGGTGTATTAAGTTTAAGGAAACATTTGTAAAGCAGTAAAGAGGACTAAAGAAATTTTGTGAGATTTTATATTATAAACTACACTAGACCATTATATACTATATATGATTTATCGCTTTAACGATATCTATTTGTAATTCCATTATCAAGTAAGTTTATTAGTTTGAAGGTCTTTTAATCTGTCAACGCATTAGTCTGTCAGCTTGTGGGGATATTTGAAACGCAGTAAGAGGAAGGTTTAAGAACGTTAAGTAAGGAAGCGTTAAACCGTGAAGCACACAAGCCCTTTACATACAAGACGAGACTAATAAATTTTACGCTGTCTATTTACTCTTGTATTATTAAGTATTTCTGTTATTTGAGAGGTGTATTACTAAGATTTTTGTAATGTATTTGTGTTGTATTTGTTAAAGGAACATTAGGGATCTTATATCATGAAAAAAAAATTAACAATGGCAAATTGAATTGGCGATGTCTATTTATTAAACAATTAGTAGATCAGTTCGTTAGTTAAATATTCTATTTAAATATCAATAATATAATCTTCACTAGAAACTCTTCTTCGATCATTTACTGAAATACTGTCCCATTTACAAAATGCTTTGCCAATCTCTCGCAACAGGTTTAGTTACTTATATTACACAAAGTTGTTAGTTCTTTTTTTATATCAATAGAACGTCTACTCTGCCAACCATTTCTCAAGCACAAAACATATGCAAACACCAATCTGAGGGAGTATTGCTTTATAGCAAATACACTCGAAAGTGTGCTCTCAAAGTGACAATTAGATACATCAAAACTATTGTCGGGGATTTTATACGATTGTGTGATATTTTATTTCTATAACGCAACGACATTATAGAGGCGCGTTGTCAACGTGCTGTGCATAAATGTGTCGTAAAATAGCAAATATTGGAGAGTATCAATTTATTTCCTCCTATTTTTCTTTAAATAGTAGCGATATATAACTTGAAATAGAAAAAAGTGAAAGCAGAAATCAAAATATTGCTCTGTGAGCAAACTTTGTGGCAGGGTTTTGAGTTTGATATTGATACTGTTTGTAAGTTGTCAGTTGTGTGATGGCAATATGTTGCCATCACATGTGTCATGTTTCATTCTTTAAACATTTTTTGGTGCAATGCAGTTGTGGAAGTTCATGAGTCAAGGGACCACGTATTTGTACAAAAAATGTAACCATAAAATGGTTAGCAACTACTGCCTGCATATTTCATGTTCAAAGCATAGTTTGAGGCGCACAATATTAAAATGCGTTCAATATTTGACTACGACAAAGCGAAATATTCATATTAGACGTAGAATACTCGCATGTAGTAATAAAGCTTGCATACAAATTTTTTAAACAATAAGTCGTCAAAAATGTGATATATACTTTGCTTTGCTTTGACAAGTTAGTAAAAGAAAAATATTAAAGCATACTTTAAGTGCATCAGTACTCGGCGTTTTTACTTCTTAAGTGTTTTAGTTAGGTGTTTTATTCAAAAATGTCTTTTTTTATATGTTTTTAAAACACCGTACGAATTCAAATTAATTCAAGTAACGAGAATTTTTTTAATCGGCTTAACATTTGCAAACAAATAGACACGTATGTGAAAACTAAATTTATTACTATTTATTACTGACACTTTTAGTGGACAATATGATCAAAATGATAATTATAGCATTTAGTATCTACCATAAATTTAGTACACGAATCATGGCTACAAGAATTTAGATCAGTTTCAAATAAGACTTGTAAGTAACAGCCCAGCATTTTACTCATAATCTGAGTCCTCAATGTTCTCATCACTAGCGCAACTGTCAATGTCTATTAGAGCTTCTTCGCAAACGGTAACATTAATAGAAGTTCCTGACGAAATTTTTTTATCTTTTTTATTTCGTATCACCTGTTGTTTACGTTTAACTATTTTGTTTGCTTTGGTTATTTTGTTTGGTTTAATTATTTTGTTTTCAGAAGCAACTTTGGCAATTTTTCGAGTTGTAGAATTATGTTTAATCTTTACCTTCTGAACTTTGTTCTTTGAAAAATTTGTCAACTTAGAAAATACTGTAGGTATTATCTTATGAGATTTATCTTCAATATATTCCTTGATAGGAGCAGGTTTCGAGCCATTATATTTATCAACTTTTCGCTTGGGCAATGCTTTTGTATTATACGGTATAGCTCTGACATGATAGCCAAGATGAGGAGCGCCTATGCTGTTTTCATTTATTTTTAATGCATTGAATAGTTCTGTTGATTTAGCTTTTGTTAAAACTTTCTTTTTCATTTGCTTTTTTTTGACAAACTTAAGTTTTAGATCAGTATCACTGCTTTTTACTACACAACGACGTCTGTTAATATTTCTACGTAAACATGTTATGGCATTTGCTGCCAAAACTGAGCTGCTTCTAAATGAGCCATTGCCATGTTCATGGTTAAGTACCTTACCAGTTTTTATACTTGGAGCACCAGTAAACAATAATTTGTTCCGAAATTTTTTATTTAAGTATTTTCGCTTTTTAGTTGTTTTATAGTCTACTGCAGAATCACATACCTTCGTCGAGAAGTCCCACTCTGGTAGGCGAGGTCTTTTTTTTATTTTAAGACGTTTAGCTTTTCGCCTGCGCTTGACTTTCTTTCGCGTAGTATGTGGAGTAGGCGAAGAAGGTGCCACAGGAGTTACTATATCCACCCAGGACCTAAAGCGTACAGTTTTTTTGTTTGCTAGCGGTATGATATGTTCCGAAGTTATCGGTTTCAGCGTTTCTTCACTGTAAACATCAGGAGGAGAAAACCAAACAGTTTTTTCAGCAGCTCTTTTGTTTTTGGTAGTCTTTGTATTATGAAGCCCAGATATTTTATAGTCTCCGGACTTTGTTGGTATTTTGTGTACAACTGCTTTTATGCTGAAGTCCGCCGGTTTATTATTATCCCAAACATGCATTTTAATTTTCTTCACAGGTTTGCAGTCAGGTGATAGTGGAATCATATTCTCCAAGCAATCTTTGGTTTGACCTCTGTCGATGTTAATTTTACACTCATGCTTGTATGTTCCATAAACAGAATTTTCAGCCTTGGCTTTCAGACTTTTTCGTCGCTTAGAACCGCGCTTCAATTTTTTATGTGTTTTGGTCTTTGTTTTTGTCCTTTGGTGATGCGGGGGTAATAATTTTGTCACAACAAAATGTTTATCTGAAATGATGTTATCAGTGTCCATATTAGCCAGAATTTTAAAAATTTTAATGCATACAATTTTCAAACCAAAATTTAAAAAAGTATTTATTATTTTGTGTAATATATTTTATGAAAAAGTGTCAAATTTCTAAAACATACTCGATTTTCGTTTGCCTATATATTTGCACTCACCAATAGAATGGCAATAATTTTACTTTAGAAAAAGTAAACTATATTTTGGGAAGTAAAAAGGCATTTTACATTATAAAAAATTCTGGTAAAACATTTTTAAAATACTTAGCAAAAAAGTAAATACGTACATATATTTAAACATTAAACATACTTATTAATATACATATTTGTATGTGGGTGATTCTTTCACAAACCGGACGGATTTTGGCAATGACCTGATGATTTTTTTTTTTTTGAACTCCCTTCATAAAATAAGAAGACCCGTATCTCGGAAAAAATTTTGTGATTTTTTTCCTAGGAGATATGAACCATGGGGTTTTGAGAATTGGCATTGTAGACACATTTTCAAATGGGTATATCTCAAGTTCTTTAAAAGGTAGAAACTTGAAATTTGCAGCATTTCAAAGATAATTGATTGTGACTTTATCA
The DNA here is from genome assembly GCF_002237135.1 of Teleopsis dalmanni. Classification (NCBI taxonomy): domain Eukaryota; kingdom Metazoa; phylum Arthropoda; class Insecta; order Diptera; family Diopsidae; genus Teleopsis; species Teleopsis dalmanni. The sequence goes on from NC_051848.1 coordinate 79,655,868, forward strand.
AATTGTTTAAACAATTAAAATCGTTTATATCTAAGTTTTAATATTAAACGTTAAATTTCAAAAAAAAATTTTTCTCGAAACAGTTAGCTAAATTTTCATTTATTATATTTTATTTAGATTCAATTTTAAATTTTACTACGAAAGAAAAATTTTCAGGAACCCGATATTTTTTAAAAGTTTTTAATATTTTTTTCTCCCGCAAAACACATCAAGCACACTCGTACTACATTTCCATTGAATGAATTTTCAAAGAATATATTACATATATTCCTACATAATATTTTTAATTTCGATTAGTAATAAAATTCTACATAAAACCCAAAAATTTCAGGACGATATTGTAATTAGAAGTACTTTTAAACATTTATTTATCTTTCATATCACACCAAACACATACACACGATTTTTCATTAAAAAAAAAAGGCATATGTCACAAAAATTTTTTTTTTTAGTTTTGATTTAAATTAATATATAAATTCTACTTAAAAAATAAATATTTCCAGTGTGATATTCCTTTTAGAAGTAATTTAAAAAAATTTATTTATCAGGTGTCCGCGACGTTGCTCATACACACTATAATACCATTAAATCAATTTTCGAAGAAAATCTAAACAAAAATTTTTACTTTTTATTTCTAAAATAAATGCATATTAAATTATACATAAAATATAACTATATTAAATTAGTTCCGTATCATTACTGCTTTTAAATTATGAATTTTAACATAATTGAACCGTTTAATAAACTTTTTTCTTACATAGATGAATTAAAACGTTAATTAGCCGAATTACCCAGATAACTGCAGCAGATGATCATACCTACCTTTTGCGGTGAAGTGTTCTTTTGCTAAAGTTGGAAAAATACTCTTCACAGGTAAGAAATGTAAATAAATCGATATGGAGAGTTTAGGTACTTCTATCTTATAAATATACTGGAATCAAACTAGGTATAAATTCTTAAGTAAGTCTGACAAATTCTCAGTTTCTGTTTTGAAAGCGAACAAACAAGTAAGAACATTTCCATAATGGCAAAAGTTGGAAAAAATAAAATAGATTAAATAGATTAAAAATCGTAGAGTAACATTAAGACCTTCTCCGTATTTCATTTCTAAATCAAGTTCTATGCAAGAGATAAAATAATATAAGATTATGCAATAAATAAATATATATGTATATATTCATATCTATATATCTTTATATGTATAACTCTTCTGTACGTGTGTTAACAGTGAACTCTTCAAGTGTATTCAGGGATGGTTTAGATTCACAATTTGGTCCACCGGATAATGTTTTTTTAATTATTATTCAGTTTTTTGATGTCCAGATACATTTATATTAGACATTTAAAATTTATTCATGCTTACTTTGATTTGTTTAAAAAGTTTAAACTCTCTAAAATGAAGCGTTCAACTATCCTGTTGAATGTTTGAATTCGCTGGATTTACCAGGAATGCCACCACATAATTTAAGATTAAAAATTGGCTCATCTATGATTATGCTGCGGAATTTAAATGCACCTAAGCTATGCAACGGCACGAGATTTGTCATAAAAAAAATTATGGGCAATGTACTTGAAGCTACAATGCTGAATGGCAAATGTGAAAGTGAAGCTATTCTCCTGCCAAGAATCCTAATAATCCCTTCAGACTCACCCATTCCATTCAGACGTCTGCAATTTCCAATTCGCTTGGCATTTGTCATGGCTATTAATAAGTCACAAGGTCAAACAATGTCAATTTGTGGGAAAGATCTAGAAAATCAAGTCTTTTCACATGGCCAATTATATGTGGCGTGTTCTCGCGTTGGAAAACCGTCAAGTTTATTCATTTATACTCCTCTAAGGTGCGTGAGTAGTGACGACTGCTCTAAGGTGCGGAAGTGTACGGCGCACACACTAAAATAATTTGCAAAATGATAAATAATATATATAAATTTATTAAATATCTTTACATCAAGAACTAATATTATATATTACATTTCCCTGTATATATTTTTAGAGATTAAAGTTTTATCGAAAACGATTAAACAAATTTGTCTAAAAAAACTCATTCAAAACGAATAATAGCCGCTTTATGTGCGGTGAAGTTGGCTGCACGTACAAACGTTGCAAGTGTGTTCCATTTTGTTTGATCACTACATATGGTATGGTTCAGAGTTAAAACTACTTTGAAAAAAATTGGTTTAATGTTATGAGAATTATGTGAAAACTTTTGTTTCTTCAATATTGATATAATATTAAACTTATATATACATTATTAATTTACATAATTTTATATAATTTTATATTAATTTTTGTTTAATATGATATTTTGTTAATGAATTGTTAATATAATATTGCGAGTATATGGTTGCCTAATATAATATAATTATTATTAACAAAACATCTCATATATTTTAATTTAAGTGGTACACGTAAAAACAACATTATGGAAGGGCCCCACACCCTTCCAAATAGGCCATGCGTCGCCAATGCTTCAGACCTTTCAAATCCACCCTAGACCAGATGTCCACCATATATTTTGTGGTTTCATTCGGAAGCGATATTAAAGCCAACAAATTATTAAGGCCAAGGTCAAAACAAAAAATTATCATTTAACTAGATGTAATACCAGTAAAAAAACCTTACGATAGTTTCAACAAGAATTCCAAGTTAAGCATTAAGTATATCATGAAAAGGACGCGTCGCAAAGTGTTGTTAGGACAAACCGTAACATCGTTTCACTTGCTCCATATTAAATATTGTCAGTCAATTTTTTCCGTATATCACCCAAATTTCAGCAGGTAATCAACATTGAATGGAAATTCAGTCTAAGAGACATAATGTTTTTGTAAACAGCATGCATTGAACCTTATATGTAGAGTTTAATTCGCTAAACTCAACTACTTTGCAATTAATTTGATAATTGTGAAATTAAGTGAAAACAATCTTTTATAAAATAATTAATGTTGGTTGATTTTGTCTAAGTAAATCGTTCCACTAACATAGTATTATAAATATTAATGGCATATACGAGCCGCAATAGGTAAAAGGTTTCTGTTGATTTCTCCAATTCCTTAGACGCATTAATCACATTTCTTGTAATTTATCCTTCATATTAAATAACAAGTAGATTAGAAGTCTACCTCAAAACAGAAAATAAAATAAAAAACCTATTTCTCTCCAAACATACATATTTACATTAAACTAAAGATACAATATTACTTGCAGTGGAATAAATTATAATTCTTATATTTCAAGAAAATGAGAATTATATGATGTGTAGTTTTTATTATGTTATTAATTAAATGAATTTAATTTTCTATAAATAAGAAGAGAATGACAACACAAATAAAAGAAATTAATACGATATTTCTCTCATACATACATTTTAACATTAAAATCCTTAATAATACTAATTGCAATGGGAACATTTATAGTTTCTTTAATTTAAAAAAGATGAGAATTAAAAATATTTTATTATCAAACTATATAATTAACATATAATAAAAACTACATAATTTATAATTCTCATTTTCTTGAAATATAAGAATTATAATTTATTCCACTGTAAGTAATATTGTATCTTTAGTTTAATGTGAATATGTATGTTTGGAGAGAAATAGGTTTTTTATTTTATTTTCTGTTTTGAGGTAGTCTTCTAATCTACTTGTTATTTAATATGAAGAATAAATTACAAAAAATGTGATTAATGCGTCTAAGGAATTGGAGAAATCAACAGAAAGCTCTTACCTATTGCGGCTCGTATATGTCATTAATATTTATAATACTCTGTTAATGGTTAGACTTACTTAGACAAAACCAACCAACATTTAGTGGAAAGATTTACTTAGACAAAACCAACCAACATTAATTATTTTATAAAAGATTGTGTTTTCACTTAATTTCACATTTATCAAATTGATTGCAAAGTACTTCAGTTAACCGAATTAAACTCTGCATATTAGGCTCAAAAACATTATGTCTGAGACTGAATATCCATTCAATGTTAATCACCTATTGATATTTGGGTGATATACGAAAAAAGTTGACTGAAAATGTTTAATATTGAGCAAGTGAAACGATGTTAGGGTTTACCCTAACAACACTTTGCGACGCGTCCTTTTCATGATATACTTAATGCTTAACTTGGAATTCTTGTTGAAACTATCGTAAGGTTTTTTTACTGGTATTACATCTAGTTAAATGATAATTTTTTGTTTTGACCTTGGCCTTAATAACTTGTTGGCTTTAATATCGCTTCCAAATGAAACCATAAAAATCGCCTAGGTCTGTTTTTTACAGACAATCCCTAGAATTCTATAATAAAATAATAGCTTTTTATCAGAAAAATGTCAGCAATTACTCAGACTAGGTTTGCATTAATAAAATTAATCAAAATATACAATTTTGCAATTCAGTCTTCCATTTTTGCCCACAGAAGTTGCTTTAATAAAAGAAAAAGCTTATTATTTCTAAATATCCCACATAATTCATATTAACTGCTTACTTTTACTTTTTTATTTTTGCAATGAAAGGAAAAGTCATATTATTGGGAGAGGCTTCAACTTTTTCTAAATACATTATGGTTTCAAAATTTTTGGAAGCCAATGGAGTCAATCTTCGCAGGATACGTTGTCCTTTTGCTTAACAGCATTGAGTCATAAAGGATATTCAAAATAAGGCCATTTATGTGATTGTACTTGTTATGGGTTAACAAGATATTTAATAATTTTGATACAATTAATTAGTCCTTATTCCTAATATATGCATAGTAAATGGTTTCCTTAAAAATCCCAAATGAACAATGTAAGTTAGCAAATTTTTAAGACAGATATCATCAAATTGTAGTTCACTCTTTCTTTAAAAAGGCGCATCTACATTTAATCCTATTTCATTGTAGATAATATTTTAAGCGAAAATGCGAATTATATTAAATTTTTAGGGAAAACAAATTATTAATAAAAGTAGTTGCCTACAATGAAATCAAGTAAATTCCAAAGCAGTCTTACAGCGCAGTACTTGGACATAGTTATGGCAACAACAGAAGAAAGCCAGCCAAATGCGGCAATATGGACTTGAGGCGCTATGGAATGGTCCCGTTGTAGTGTAAAATGGAGCTGCAAGAATGTGGCAGTACAGTAAATAAATGTTCTGAATGCCTTGTGAAATTGCTATATAAAAATATCTCGGCTACACTAATTCTAACCATAGATATGCAAATGTAATTAGTTGAATGCCGAATATACGAATTTCAAATGCTTGCAATGCAGTGAATGGTAAGTACAATACATAAGCAGCAGTGCAACAGCAACAGCAACATCAACAGCAACAGAAATGCTCTGCCTCAAATTACATCGCATCGCATGGTATCGCATCGTATCGCATCGCATCGCCGCCTTAGGTACGGTAAATTGTGCTGAATAAAAACGCAGAAGAAGTGTGCGACAATGAGGACAGCGAAAAGTATGCTATCCTGCTGGTATCGGATATGCGTGGAATAATATAATTTAACTACTTTTAAAAGATACGTGCACAAAAAAAAGATCTTTAATAACAGCAAAATGTAAAAGTTTATAGGAACCTAAAATATGTTTTCGGAACAAATGTTAAACTTTACTTACTTATACTTAGAAAATTTAAATATTATATATCTTTGTGTTGATTAGTCGCTAGTTAGATTAACCAATTCAACAGATATTATGGCTACAACTCATAATAATACCCATAGATACTTACGTCCAGAGAAGTTTTTACTCCATTTCCAAAAATAGCATTGATAAATATATTGTGTGTAAAAATAAACGGAATTTATAATCTATTGCAGGCATTGCTATTGATAGCATTGTTCCATGGTACCATCCACTGACTCAGTTTCACCGATATGGGCATATTCCTTGCACACGTTTTTCAAATTATAAATTTTTACTTCATTTCATATAATATATATATCCATAAAAGGATGTTAAGAAGCAGGAAAGGCACTATTTTCTTTGATGTTATATTGATATGTGGGTTATGAGGAATCTGGCCTATTATATAAAATGTTCCATGAATAGTTAATGATGAAATCATGAAGCCTGGTAATCTAAAAATGGCAGCGGCTTTAAGGGTTATTCCAATAATCCCAAAAAAAGTGATTTTCACCTATTCAAATATTATACATAAAGCATAAGAATGATTTCTTATAATCACACAACTCTATTGTGTACACTTTCTTCAACATTCAATTAAAAACTTCTATTAGAAAGAAGTATGAGTTTAAGTCATTTAGAAACTTAAAGTTTCTAAATTCTAAAGTTTCATCCATATTCATCACAATAAGGTTCTTCTACAAGTGTATAAATATTTAAAAAAGCTACATACCTTAAAGCAACGAATTTCTTATTAAATAAAAAGTATTTTATAGGTTAAATTATTAAAGTGATTGCACATTAATGGTATTAGTAACTCTAGTTACTAGTAGTAACTACTCATTATAAAAAATGTCCTATCATTTATTAATGTAGGTAATCAGTTTGAATATATGACAAAATAATGATTTTTAATTAAATTTTGTTGCTTTAGCGAAGAAATTAAAAAACAATTTAAGATACTACTATAGCCCAATGTATAATCAGCAGTTTATCGAGGGAAAGGTGCTATCATGGCCCCAGCACTACATGCAGAAGTGTGTCAACGTAAGTTGATTTCATACATTATTATAAAATTTATGTGTTTCGAGTGTGTCAAAAAACTAAAGTATCTCGGCTGCCACTTAACTCGTAATATCGCTGCATATAATCACATTCCACATACAAAACGGAGTAAGCGAGAAAAAATAAATTTAGTACAATTTGCAACTTTAGTATTTAATAAGTAATAGAAGGCAGTAGGCAGTTTGCCTTTTGAATATAAAAAACTTATTTATAAGGTTGTAACTGAATGTATTTGGGTACCGCAAGTGATATAGATACAACCAATCCAACTTGGTTTATTTCAAATTTATCTCTGTTTGTTCTGGACATAAATTTATGTTACCTCAAGAAGAAGACCAACTCTCACGCATCAATATATGTAGCGCTTAAATAAGGATTTGAACAGCATTTCTCAATGTGGGTCGTATGTCCCGCAAGAGGTGATTGCATTTTTGCATTTAAAAGGACTTATTAACTAATATGCAGTGCACGAACAAAATTAAAGAATTACTTATCGGCAAAATGTAGAAAACAGTTCCTTTTTCGTCGTTCAAGTTGGAATTTTTTAAATTCTTTCTTGAAGAGTATCATATAAGAAGTTGAAAAAACTGGCTTAGAGCAATAACTTTTCTATCTTTATACATTATGAATAGAAATACTTACAAAAAAGTGTAATAGATGATTTCATAAAAAAAAGGATCTTTTTATGTATGGTAGTTCACCATATAAGCATAACTCAATATAAGCATAAGCTCATTTGTGAAGAATACCATATAGAGGTTGAAAAACACTGGCTTATAGCTATAACTTTTCTGTCCTTATACGTTATGAATAGAAATACTTACGAAAAAATGTGATAGATGATTTTATAAAAAAAGGATTTTTATATATATGGTAGTTCACCATATAAGCACAACTCAATATAAGCTTGCAGAGACTACTTCTAGTACTGACCCATGTGATAAGCTGATAATGCTTTATTAAAAACGTAGCGCATTATTTTAAAAAACTTGCTCCTGTCCATACACTTTAGCGTGCAGCAGGATATGCTAAATCTCGTTTATGTAAAACCCATAGAATGTTAGCCGAGCGAAACAATTTATTCTTGGAATTAGAATTGAAACCGCAAAAAAAAGCTGAACAAAAAAAAGCGAGAAAAAGGAAAAAAAAGTGAAAAATAAAAAAATTACTAAGTAAAAAATTCACTATAAAAAGTGCGCAAAGATTTATATGCAAAAGCATTAAAAAATGCAAAATACAACAAAAAACAAAAAAAAGAAACAAAAGCGAGCATAGAAAAACAAAACAGAAATAAATAAATAAAAAAGTGAGAGGTGAGGAACGAAGCCACTTTGCGGAACCTACCAGGAAAAATGAGATACATATTATGTATCTTTATGTAGTACACATAAATTTGTTATTCCTGCAAGTAACCACAACGATTATTAATTTAAAAATCAATTTTGTACGTTGCCGTACAATCGAATGAGTAAACGTAGCAGCAGACCTAGCAGCAGACCTTGCCCAAGCGGGGGCTCCAGCTCCAGCCGCAGCCGCAGCCGCATCCATACCAATAGCCGGTAGCTGGTATCGATAACCATATTCGTACTCACAACAGAAGTTGCTTAAGTATGTACAGTTCAAGTGCATATGCAGGCAGTCATACGATAAAAACTAAGCAAAAACTGAATGCCAAGGAAAAAAGTGCTCTGTGCTCCTAACGTTCAATGAGGAATCGAACTAAAATCGAAACAATAAATTTCCAATGAATGTGGTCAAATGTGTAATTGTTTTTTAAATTTCACTCCTGTACGAACGGACCGGGGAGCACGAGTTGCTCCATAATACACCATTGTATGGTAATTCGTAAACTATGGTTTTGCAAATGTAATTATTTAAAGAGAAAAAAATTGGATACGAAGGTTGATTAATAAAGTAGGTTTTAAGGAAGTCGAAATAAAATTTAACAATAATTTAGAAAAATGTGGAATAACTGAAAGTTATTCATTTAGTGATGGATTCAATTTAGATACACATAAGCAAATTGCTTTGAACCCCAAAAATTTTTACACGACTTTGTCAAAATGGTAGCCAAATAGCAATTGACTTCCGAGGTTGCAGTAGTATGACAACGATTAACATAAAATTATAAGTTTCACTAACATAATAACAAGGGGGAACAGATTTAGTAATAGCTGAAGATTTTCTGATTTATGAGAAAAAATTTTCAAAACTATTTATCCACAAAAGTGCTTTTGTGAAGCACTTAAGTCTTAGAGATTTCGAAATAGAGCAGATAGAGAGCAGAACTGCTTGAGTCCTGCTCTGGACATACTTTGTCTTGTATTTGCTTTAGAATTCAAATATTTAACGGTATTTTGGAGTTTAACTATTTAATCTATATTCTGTCTACTCTGGAATAATGACATAAAACAAAAATAAAATGATAATGCACCACTTAATAACTATTTAAATTTATGTTGTCGGGTTTAAATTAGGTCCCATCAAAAAGCGTACACCTGTTCCATTTATATATTCTTCTTTAACTAATTAAGGAACGATTGTCAACCTCATTAAAAATTGTTCTTGTGCGACAACAATTTATTCGATACATCTTTCTTGAAGTGATAATTAAAGGTTTAGACACAAAATGGACCTAAACCGTCTAGCCCATAGGGTGCAATATTTTTCAAGTTACATATTCCGAATAGTTTTTACACAGTTTAACAATCATATTGTCTATTTACGACACAGTTCTCCTGTCCACTATTTTTTATTCAAACAGTGCTTAGCGTATTTAATCACATGCACTTATTGCCTCAGTTACGTTGTTACTTAGCTTCTGCTCAAAAAGTAGCCGGATTTTGTTGTTTGTTAACTACTCCTTAAGTAATAGACCTTTTTAAAAATTCTTTTTTGTTTTGTTGTGTTGGTACACCCTTTCTTGATATATGGTACAAATTTAAGCGCCATCTGTCAATTTGTTTGTTAACAGCAGCTGTAAATGTGAGACTACCTCAAGTGCATTTAGCGATTTTTACTATGGAAAATTCTTGTTCTACGCGATTTTTTGACCAAACACGACTATCAACACCACTGTCATCGCTTAGGCACCATATTCGCTAAATCTGGATCCGCGCGACTTTTTCCTGTTCACGAAACTCAAATTGCCTCTTCGTGGTAAGCGTTTTGAGTCGATTGAATCGATAAAAGAGAATTCGCTAAAGGAACTAAAAGCCATACCTTTACGGGCCTATGAAGAATGTATGGAAGATTGGATTAAGCGTTGGCATAAGTGTATCGCTTCAGAAGGAGCATATTTTGAAGTAGATAAAATAAATTTGGAATGAAAATTAAATTTGTGTGCTTTATTTACAAAATCCGGGTACTTTTTGAGCAGAAGGTAACGTACTTTATTTTCTATTTCTGTAACTTCCAAAAATTATTACATTGCGACTTGTTCGAGGATACATTATGAATGTTTGCGGTTGCTCTACACAAATTTCTTCCGATATTTTTTTGTAGTTTTAACACAAGGTACTAATCAAACAGTAGGGATTAATTTTATTAATTGCATAATTAATTGGATATAAATATATATGCAAATACAAAGAAAAACAGTTTGAGAGAACTATTTCTGAGAGTTTCCTTTACTATACCGAAAAAAGTTACTATTAAGAGAAAAACCAAATATATAGACAGTAGCTCGAATTAGAGTTTTGATGTCTAACAAATGTGCCAAGAAAGCCGGTGTAGCTTCCTGTTCTTGCAAGAAGTTGTTTGAAACCGTAGGGAACTCCTTTCGGATATTACACATTGCATTCACATGGCTAATTATTCATCCAATACAAGTGATCAACGGCTTATCGCACCCTGAGGCTTCTGCAGCTGACATTTGATAAGTAGAAGTCACTTATTACATGTACAATATTCCGGTTGATATGACGTCCGCATAAATCTTTGGTGTTAGGTATATTTCAGTTTATTGCGAACCCTAAATGACAAGATGTGCATTCAATGCAGCGCCATTTGTAGAAAATGAAAAGCCGGAAAAAAATAATGAATTTTTGCTTTAATTGTTAAGCTTTGTCTTATAGTTGATAGCTAAGGATATACATTTTTGACAATTTTTGACTAGTTCTCTAGTTCTTCTGAAGCAAGGTTTTATAGGGAAGTTAAATAGTTTACATTTTATATAATCTACTATCTTGAAATAATAGAGAAGTAAATAAATTCTACACAATTTCTACTAAAAGCTTAAAACTAAAATTAAATTCCCTTTACAACATTCAATTTAAAAAGGAGAAATATGAATTGAAAAATGAAAAATGAAAAAGGATGTGAAAATAGAAGGCAAGGATTGAAAACTTTACTAACACTAATCATTAAACATATGAATTATGTACCATACCTAAAAATGAAGTACTTGGAGGGAGCACTTAATGCAGTTGCTTGTAACGTTCATCCGTTTTCAGTTATTTAAGTATTTATAACTCAATTTTATTGTGAAGGCGAACTGCAGGTAATCAATATGCGAAGACGTCAGTTGCATTGTTAGAAAAGTTTTTTCTACTCTGCTTATATTTGTACATCCTGTAGGTTTTGTTGAAGCTCTTCCTATACTGTGCTGAAGATATTGGATATACATATTACATGCTACCAGAGAATATGATATTGAATTTAATTGAATTTTGTAGTATTAAATGTTACGCGCTACATCAAGCCACAGCTGAAGATTAAAACATAAACACTAAAGTACTAAGACAAAACAAAAGAGGGAAGCGAAGAGAAGAAAATTAACAAAAATTTAAAAGAAAAAACTAAATAAATAATATAAAAGATCAAATAAGAAAATAAAATTCGACAGTTACTGTGACAAGTGGAAAATGATGGTGAAACGTGAAGACAGTAAATGAAATGAAATGGATAAGACAGAAGAAGGTAGCATAACTATGAAACTAACTATGTGTGCATCAACCAGCAAACCAGCAACCAGCAACCAACAGCCAGCAAGCAACTATGCTCTTGCAGCTACTGTATCCGGCAACTACTTATGCAAGGATAATAAGACGACATTTGCTTGATGATGGCCCTCATTTTTCCATTTTTTGCATTTTTAGTCAGATATACATATATACACATTATATATATGCATACATATCTAATATATATATTATATGTACTTGTACATTTGGTACTTTTCTCCCTTTTGAACAATTTTTATTTTGTTTAATTTTTCTAGAATTTTATAAAGCTATTTTTTTTGCTTTTTAACGTCTTAAGATTAAAGTTTCGTATTTACTGTAATCGTAATGCCTTCAGTGTGTTGGTGTTGGTGTAGTGCGCTTCGTCCTTGTACTACAGGAACAGTAGGAGCAGCAGCAACAGCTCCAGTCCCAGCGATGACAGCAGCAACTGCATCTCAAGTAATACGGAAAGAAATGATTTGCTTTGCAATTGATATTTTAGTCGAAGCTGATGCTGATGTAGCTGCTGTTATTGCTGTTCAAGCTGAGACTGTTGCTGGATACATCTACAACAGCGATGATTTTGTTATTTTTGTTGCTGTTGTTATAATTCTGAATGGTAGATTAAGTTTCAAATTGCATGAATTTTGCATTAATACAACAATATTGACAGGATGTAAGGAAAAGGTACTGCTGAATGCTTGCTTTCATATGCGCTTTCCACGACTTGAGTAGGCTTTAGGTTTTCAGATATGATTTTGTAGTTTTATGATTTCCTTAGCAACGACAGGTGTAAAATTCATTACAAAATAGCGAAGCGAAACTTAAAATTTATTTAGATAAAAAAAAATTTACTTCATATTATTAAATATTAAGTATAAGAAGCATACTTTCCGGTTCGATGAAATAATCTGAAATTGTAACTTAAAGTATTGTTTTATATTTGAGCTAAAAATGTAACTACAACTAAGTCTTGATGTTACTGTATTAAGGTAAAATATATATGTATATATAATATATAAAATTAAATCAATATATTAAAAATTTTCTATCCAACGCATTTAGTGAACTCTTTATATGTTAAATTCAGGGACTTTTGAAGTTTTTTAGAAAAGATTGTTTTGTCATAGACATAGATTGCATTATATATACACTATATAAGTATTCGAAAGCTTTTCTACATCTACATCGCTACATTGTGTTAAAGTTATAATAAAATTTAAGCTTTTTTAAATAATTATAACATGTCCATATCATGTTGAATCTTTTTTTAACTGCCATACTAATATCAATTGTTTAACAAACAACTTAAATTGTATAAATAAATTCACCAAAATATTGTCCCGAGACTGACTGAAGCACACCTTCTTCTGCTACAAAAATGTCTGGCCCAATATCGAATTAATGAACAATAATATCACCAAGCCATCTTCAACTTTAAAAAAGGTACATCCCTGATAAATACTCAGAATAGCATTCTAATAACACAAGCAGATAATATTTTCAATATAGGCAATCATTCCAAATAAAATTCCAAATAAAAATTTGAGCAAATGACATTCTCTTTTAAATCTGGAATATAAGGTTCTCTTGTATAAGAGTACCATTCAACCAATTCGGACATATGGTCTCCAATTATTTGGAGACTGTTGATATGCTCTCAAATCTGATCGTAAAATGTTCTTAGCTAGAATGAAACATACTAATCTAAAAAGAATAAAATTAGTGTGTTAAAAAGAAGTCAGTATAAGTCAATTTCGAGAAACTATTTTATTTCTATTCCTTACTTCTTATTTAGTCCTAAACTTGTTACGAGAGGCAGTTTTGCTATTTACCAAGACAGCCAAGATACCAAGATAGTGTTTTTTAAATTCTTATCACAAACTTTTATAATAGCATTATTTTGTAGTATTTTTTGAGTTTCCATATCTTAGATGTACAACAATTGTAATGTTCACTTTGTAAGTTAATGAATACTGAATACAATTATTTTTTAGCTATAAATAGAGCAAAAAGCTACAAAATTGAATTTTATAACAGAGATTTTCGAATACAAAGCCTTTTGTGACATTAATGTGGATAGGCAAATAATGTGGCTGTTACACATTGCAACACAGTTACGTCAATTGTTTCATCGTAACGCCACTGTATCTTAATCAAAGATCTTAGTCAACCATTTCTCATGAAACTAACCACAAATATTCAATCGTCTTCTTCTCCTTCTTACACTCAGGCAGATCATCTAAACCATTTGGCCGGTTACTATAATTTACATCTATAAGTCCTTGAATCAAAGCTCAACGGAAGAGAGGAATGGATTCGTATATGCATTTATATAACAATAAAAAATGGCTAAAATTTTGTTGATTGTAGTTATTATTAAGGTACACCAAATCCATAGTAAATATTATATAAAAAAGTGTGAATCACATTTTGATCTCAAAACCATATACCTATCTATCTATCGGATAATTCTGCCTTTATTATCGGCATTATATACACTATTAATATATATATATATATATGTATATATATATATATATATATATATATGTAATTGTCGTTCACAAGCATTTTGCTGCATTTAATATATTTATATTTCTGTGATACATCACTCATTGCAAAACAAACATAAGTATGTCTAATTAACAACTGTGCATCCATATACTTATCCTATAACTTAAAAGTAATTTAATTATTATTTTGTGTCACAAGGATTTTCTTAGCCGTATTTTAAAAATAAATATTGCCATTTCGTTTTGAAACAGTATTATTACTTTAACTATTATAATTTATTTTGTGCGATTATTTTAAAAACATATTTTCTACTGATCACTTACGCCTGTAAATATGCAAGCAAAATGTAATAAAAATTGTGATATGAAAGCTTTTGCTGGAGTAGCAGCTGCGGTATTCGATGCTTTTTAGCATCAAGTATGTTTGTATGAATTTTGGGCATTTATTGATACATTATTGTTTGCATAAAGTACAAGAGTGAATATAAATAAATAAATAACTGAATGCATGAGTGTGTATATATAAATAATGAAAGTAAATCACGTCCCTGTGTACTGCATTTAAATAAGCATTTTCGATTCCACAATGGACAGGAGATATTCATATAGCGTATATATGTATTAACGGAAAAAAATGAACAAACAAACAAACAAACGATATATAAACAAAAATAAATATCATGTATGCCATCATAAAGTAGCAAAAACACTTTAAGCTTTTATATTAAACAAACAAGGACATCGAATAAAATTGGTCTTATCGACTTAATAATTGAATGACTGCCATATAATAAAATAAATGAAAGGACTTAATATTTCATATTATATGAAAATTTATGTGTCTACTGAAAATTGCTCTGTAATGTTACATTAAATACTTAATAATAGCTTCGACATGTAAATGCAAGCCTTTAAACGTAAGGATGAAACCTTTATATCCTTTGAGTAAGGAATTTAAAACTATTGGTTATTATTATACTAAAAGTCTGCTTATTATTTCTTTATGCAATATATATCAATTATACAAACTACTTGTACGTATGCGCATAAATCACAGATGAATGAAGTCCGTGTATAGTCCAGGGTCATTACTAAACTTAATTATTAGTTGAATCAGCCTACACACTATTTGTAAAAGCGAGTAGTAGTAGCACTCACATCATTTGTAAAATATAACTGTCAGATTCTATCAGATCATAGTTAGGAAAGCACTTGAAAACCCATGCAACTTGTACGTGACTTGAAGTTGTTAGAAGCTCATACTAGCGCTACTAATTCAGCCAAAAATTTGGAAAAATTCAATCAGAATTTGCGAAAGTTCTCGGAGACAACATGTAATCCTTGAAAATCAATTAGTTATTAGTAGACTACTTAAAGTATTCATTAAACTATGAGCTAATAAATACATAATTGGAATTAGCATGTCCACTCACCAAAATATTTTTTAAAAAATTCTCTTCTTAGATTGTCTAAACTGTGTCTTCTCTATTTACTATTAGGCGCTTACATATTAGCTTTGCAAGTTTTATGTTTACTTTCTAATGATGATTTGTCCTATGTTCTATATAGGACATAGAACAATCAAGTTTAAAATCTATCGGTCCTAATATGTTACCACATAGTGTTCCTTCGCTTAATTTTATTCAGTATGCGTTTAAAGGTCATATCTACCCATTTTTTGGTTTTGAGGAATAAGAAACGATGTGTTTGGATTCATTCATATTCATGATATGATATTCTGTTACTTATATTCATATGTTTGTAGTGTTGTTTATTGAAATTTTATATGAAGCACACTTCAAGCAGATACTTCACACTTTCCATAGTTAATTTTGCCACTGTTAAGACAGATTTTAGCATAATTTACTTTTCTTTTGTTTGATGATATACTAGTTAGTATCTAAAACACTTGTCTCAATAACGAATATTCGTGTAATTCTTAAGAAAAAAACAAGAAACTTAAATTATATCTATATAATCTTCTTAAACTCATAAAGACATTCAAAGTCATAAAGATTAAAGCAATGAAGAACAGTTTGTGGCTACTACACTTCGGTGGGTATGTTTAAACCAGTACAAAATTTTGGACAAAAACTTGCCGATTTTCTCTATCTGAGACTATTCAATTATTCAATTATTATACTATTCAATAAACGCTGAAAAAATTAATAAAAATTTGAAATAAAATTGAAAAAAAAGAATCAAATTTTTACTTACGCTCACACCTGACGCATGTGAGAGGGAGTTCTTTTGTATAAGAGAGAGCTTTATAAAATTTAAGAACAAATTTCATAGCTATCTCGATGGCTCAGTTATTTCTGGACATTTTATATATTATTATAACATTTGAAGAGAATTCGAGTTTACTTCAAACATAGTCTACTGCACTAGTTAAACATTATGAAATTTTTATATATAATTCAATGCCTTTAGACTACAATTATAAATTTTCAAAGACGAGGTCTATAATTTCTATGTCGGAATTTTTAGTAAACTAGATTTAGAAAAGGGAAAGAAATCACTATGTGTCTCAATGAAACAGTTATATCTCCTACCAACTAACCCAGCGTCTTCTAAACGCACGATCCAATGTATCTGATATGAGCACAAATTCAAAATAGTTACGTTTCTGTTATACTATAAATAGTTATGTTGGTAATCATTATTGAGGATTCGTTAGACCACAACTGAAAATATTGATTGTCTAGAAAATGATGATGCCAGCGGTAAAAGCGTAACGCACCAATTACAATAAAAATTGATAATATTTATGCATTTAATCGAAAACGAAAATGAGGTTGACGCAACAGCCTCTCATTTTCAATTGAAAAAGTTTATATTTCAGAACATAAATAAGTTTTATGAGTTAATATACATACATATGTATATATCTGATTGTCGTATGTTTAATATATATAGCGTAGAAATATACATATACGGCAAATTTTGATAATTTAATGCAAAATTTTCGAGCGTCGTACGAAAATGGAGTTTCTCAAATTATGGAAACCTAATGCAAAGTGAAAAAATTGTACCTCAAATCAAACCATATACGAATTTTAACAAAAAAAATTAAATCTTGAAGCAAACTATGTGTCTCAGAAAACAATGTTTTGGAGATGTCTGAAGAAGATTGGAAAAAATCCTTTGACGAATGATTTAAACGCATGCAAAAGTGTATTAATTATAAAGTAGAATACCTCGAAAAACAATAAAGGAATAAAGCAACGACAAGTTAGTTGTCTCGTTTTTTGTGCATCTTTCAAAAAAGCGCTGGTTTCTGTATATTTCACTCTCAAACACCCATCACTCGGTGTCATTTATGCGTTGTATAAGGATTGACAGCCTGCTTTCAAGACAGAATTAAGCTATTTGCCTAACAGTCATGCAGTGATGCCTTTTATGCCAAAAATGTACTTTATAATACCAGGAATGAATTTGAGTCAAATACATAATAATATCTATAACTATTTGCAAGCAACAGTTTTCCAATTATATTGTTGTTTCAATCATTCTTAGCAATCGAAAGCTGGACAACATCAAAAGAATACAAGTTTCTATTTAATTATTGCAATTACCTGTCGACAATAATATATTGACTTTTCATGTGGTAGTGATCACCACTAGGGAAGCTATAGCTTATCCGAAAGGGGGTGATATCCAAAAGTCACTGAGTTCTTCCTGTGCCGAACTTTTCAATAAAAGAATGGTCGACTTAATGATATGTAGGCATCTGTATGCAGATGTCTAGAAGATTGAAATTCCTCTTCAATCATACCAGTCGCAGTTGCAGAGAGAACAATACAAGTGCCTTTCATCTGCTTTGTCTTTGCCTAGCTCATGCACGTTGGCGACTCAACACTTTAGGGGCCCCCTGCTTTGAGGATCTTGAACAATTACATGATCTCTCACTAAGCATTCTAGGCTTCGCCAAAGATTCCACGTGGTTTAAAACCCTGTGTTTCCTCTATAAACGCCGACACAGTGGCCCAATAGGCCTAAGCGGATTCCCTTTGGATCGTCGGTATAACCTAATCTAACCAAATATGTTAATTTCACTGATTTAGGAAAAAGAAACTGTTTAATTTACAAGAATATAAAAAATATATTTTAAATTTAATTAAAGACAGTTTTTATTTCAATGACAAGATAATTGCAATAATCTCACAACAAATGAGAAAAATTTGTTTAAAACAACTGATTTTTGAAAGCTATAGTAACACTCAGTTTTGAGTATTCAATTTGTTTAGTGGTTACTTGGAGTACAGTATATGTATATACATATACTCAGTATAATGTATTATCCACCTGCATAAGCTAATTATGAAATTCAACTTTTTTAATCCAAATGACGTACAAAATCAGATTTTTTCTCTTAGTTTCAGGAAGAAATTAGGGAATTAAAAACATATTAATAATTATACTATAATATTACAGATGAGGATAAATTTAATCCTTATCATTATACTATTTTAAGTCCCCGATGTGAAAATATTGCTAATTAGTTTAACTAGGCACAATTGAATAAAATATAAAAAGCAAAAAAAATTTCAGAAAGAAGCACTCACATATATTTTTGGAGAATTGAACATTTCTAGAAATATAGAAAGTTAATACGTAAAATAGTGTTAGATTTTCATGCACAAAGCCCATCAGATAATGTACAATATTATTCATTTCTCATCTTATATATTTTAACCATCAATATTTGCTACAACCTTATCACTCTTTAAAAAAGTGAGAAAGCAAAAAGTAAGGAAGTAGTGATCCATTTCGATTATGACATAGTAAAAAAATTTTAGACCATTTTTCTCTTCATTTCCGGGTTATTCTTGTATGTTAGTTCTGCAAGCAAACTGAAAAAAAAACACATTTGTGATTTACGTTAGGCATAGATTAAATTTTTATTTACGTATATAGCTCAGACATTATTATTTGGTTCGAAATTCAACATTAAGGTTATAGGATTATGAGCATTGTAAATCATTCACCTCAAGTGACCCTCAAGAAAGCATCACATTCTGATTAAGTTAGTACATAGTATAGCATATGGTCTGGATGTAGGAAAGAGTTGTGTTTTATGAAAAAGATGAACATCTCCAGGGAGGCCAAGATTTAACTAGAATCGTTGTGCTTTTAATGATAATGATCATGATGATGAAGGTGTAGCACAAACCATTATCTTAATTGTTTTAATCGCACGATTATTAGTTGTTTTTTTTTTAAACTGTAGATATCTATTACCTTATAATTCCATTATTTATGACTATATTATGTATAGACTATATGGTATAGTTGCTATCTAAGTTCTATATCTAACTAAAATAGTTAAGCTATTTAAAGTGTCATCAATATATTTTAACTTTAATGAAGTTCTCATATTGACTTCCATATTTGAAGGATTGGCGCAATGCTATCTATTTGTAGCACCTTTATATCTAATCAGTTTTAATATAAGATAAAACATTATTAAGTTTGTCACTCTTGAAAGTAAATTCAATTTACTATCAATATGTTGCTATGTAAAAGCTTTTGGCATATTCCATAATTGAATGAAACTGTATTTACTACATACTCGTATTATTATAAATTTTTGGGTATACATTGTGACCGAAAGGTTTCCGGAAATTTTAAATAAAACGCAAAATTCTTAATCTTCATCAATATTTATTTTATCTCCTTCAAAATATGCTCCATTAGAAGCGATACACAAATGCCAACGTTTCTTCCAATCATCAAAACATTTTTTATAGGCGCTTTCCGGTATGGCTTTGAGTTCCCTCTGCGAATTCTGTTTTACGTCTTCTATGGATTCAAAACGCGTTCCTCTGAGTGGTAATTTGAGGTTGGGAAACAGGAAAAAGTCACACGGTGCAAGATCAGGTGAATACGGTGGCTGTTCGATGGTATTTATTGAATGTTTGGCCTTAAAATCGTTGATAATGTTGAACAAATTGAGGTGAATCGGAACAAGCCGGGCGTTGACACGTCGCATACACAAATTGTCCACCAAAATCAAACGAGCCATCTCACGACCGATGCCTAGCTCTCGTGCTATCTCTCTAACACTCACATGAGGATTTTTGAACACGATTTCCTTTGCCTTTTCAATGTTTTCGTCGGTGGTAGAGGTCGAAGGTCGTCCAGAACGCGGCATGTCTTCGACGGTCGTACGACAGTCCTGAAAGGCTTTGTACCACTCATAAACTTGAGTTTTCGATAAAACTGATTCCCCATAAGCCTTTTGTAGCATTCGCAACGATTCTGCACACGAAATTTCGTTCGAAAAACAAAATTTGATGCAAACTCTTTGTTCAATATTTTTTTCCATTGTTTTTTTCGCAACGCACTACTGAGGTGAACTGGTTTCAACAGCTGCCGTAAACGAACTGTCCGACAGATCGCGCTCATTTTTGGCATAGTATTAAGGACAGTGCTGCCAAACTACATAAACTTAAAATATCGAAAAATATACAGCGCGCGAATTTTAAATGAGAATTTCCGAAAGCTTTTCGGTCACAATGTACATTTAAATAATGAAGTAAATAGTCAGAGAAAATATGGACTGATTTGTATTTTGGTAAACTCTTGTAATAATTACATCTTTCTACCAAACGATATTCCGTGTTTTTTCTTCGCCTGAGCATAACGTCTGATTATGGTGTCTGCTTTCAATATTTCTTCAAATCGATCTCAATGCTATGGCAATTTCGTTATTATAAATGCAACAAATATGCAGAATAGCACAAACGTGTTTGGACATGCACACTCATGTTCACTCAAGTGAGCAGTGTGAATTTCAAATTTGCGTTATGTCTGTTGCACAAATGGCCATGTCGCTAACACAAACTTTATTAATAGGATTTTTAAATGATTTTACAATACCATGAATTATGGCTAACCATGCCCTTTAGCTAATGTATGCCACATATTGTATTGGCATTTTTCCATACAATACGCATGCACACACAACCAGAAGCACACATATTCTGAGACTCGTAGCTCTGTTGTTGGAGAGAATTCCGGAGTAGCAGTATGCGCATACTAGTCTTATCAGTACGTATGCATTTGTTAGGGATACCAAAACGACGACGTAACCATTTTGTAAAAATGAAGTTACTCAACTCGTTGTACTTTCCAAAATGGAAATCGAAAATTATTTACTGCAATTTGGCAGTCATTTTTCCGTATTCTTCCTTCTTTTTTTACAGTTGCTGTTTCTGAATTTGTATTGAATTCACACACGTCTATGTGTGAACGCCGGCCGAGTGACCGACCATCGTCCTGCTCCATGGCTATGTGGCTATGTTGTTATAAGCTCTATGACTTCAATTTCCGGTTCAGGTCTGTTTCGCATATGAATGCTGTACATCTTTGTTATCAAATTTTTATTGCGCTCTTTTTGCAGTGTTATTTTCATCGCTACCCAAGTTTTGAAGGTATTCTCATTTTCAAAGTTATTCCATTGGTGAATAAAATATTGTTTAGAAAGGACATGGAATATATTCATATGAATAAAAATTAAGATTTGAATTATTTTCAATACAGGATTCATTCACAGCAAATATCTCTCCTAGCATTGAGTTGAGTTAAATCAAGCAGATGTATAAGACCTTTTTTTCATAAATCAATTATAATGAAAAAACTACATGCCATTTCACATTATATATCTCTTTTTTTAGGGATTGTATCTATATATTTGTATTCGACCTGTAAGAAAAGCCAAGGTTCGCTTTAGGTTATAATTTGTATTTTCTAAAATATATCATCGATGCAGATTGTTCGTGTTGTTTTTTAACTGGTGGGCGTGCACTTTGTTATTCCATATATCTTGTTTCGACTCATAAATATATTCTCTTCTATCTGAATTTGCATATTTACTAATCTTATTTGACTTTCTTGTTTCACTCTCATGAAAAAAAATGATAGTTATCAATAACTTCTTTTAAACTAAACTATTTGTTTTTCTTACGGAAAAGTGAGATCAATTTTATTTAACTACTCAAACACTACTATTCGCCAGCTAAGAATTGCACAAAGTCAAGCTATGAGAAGACTTTTCAAAGTACCATGGTACTTTAGGACGAATGACATCCTCAGGGACCTTAAGATTGATCCCATTAAAAAATACATAAAGGATAGAGCCCTGAAATTATTTATGAAAACTGACAGACTTACCAAATCCTTGTTATCAAATCTCAGAATGGTTATACACTCCTCGGGGAGGTATGCAGATCTGAGGTCAATTATTGCTTAGTTTGATGAAGTAATAAACAATAATTCAGTCTAGGCGTAAAGAGGGGTTTTAAAAATACCTAGAAATAAGAAAGAGAAAAAGTGCTCAAGTGCACTGGCTCAAATAGAAATAAATAAATTTAGTTTGTCGCGTCATATATACTTTTATTTGACATCAGGACATTGTTATGTATTTCTGTTTTGAATACTGTTTTTACTTAGTAGAAAACCAGCTACATTTACTGAAGTAATTTATACCAACCCGATTGACAGTTTTTATTCGAATACTGTTTATTTCCATTTCATCATGCTTATTAGTACAGGGGTGCTTAAACTATACTAAAACATATTAGTATTAAAATTCAGGACTGCAATTAAAAGTATTATTATTATTACTATTATTAAAAAAGAAGGGATTGTGCACTGCGACCTAAAAGATCTATTGTGCCCCTTACTTGGGTTAGAGTTTTTCTTCAAGTCCAATTTCTTTAATCAAAGACAGTATAGAGCCCACCTTTCCTAGTCTTGAGTCTTTATGATCCATGAAATACCCACCTAGGTGTTTCTTCCGCTTGTGCATCAATGCCGGGCACTCCCCAAGCACTTGGTATGCAGTTTCTCACATGGGTAATAATAAATTAAATATTATTATTGGATTTAACTTTTACGATAATAACAAATAATACAGGACTATTAATTTTTTCTAATAATATATATATAATTATATTGATCCATTGAGTTCTTACAGTGAAAAGCAAAAAATGTCTAAAATAGGTACTTTGTTTAATCATATGACACCCTGTTAAAAACACGCATAACATATAGATCAAACTTGATTTTGGAAATATTCAAGATAGATGTATCTCAAGTTATTTTATGACATCTTCTTCGGCAGCAGTACTGCTTCGAATTCCATTGAATCGGATCAGATATGATTTGTTAGTTATATATTTGAGACCTTCACGATAAGGCAGTTCTCCTTATCAAAACATAATGTACATAAATTGAAAACTAATGCGAAAATCTCTTATTAGCTATGTGAAAAAATTACATGTACATAGGTCTGATTTTAACAATCTCCAGTTGAATGTATACCGGTACCTTTAGAGAGCCTTTTATAAAAGCACCAAGACGATCTCATCTGTGTGCGTCTTTATTCCATATATAAATGAAATATTCATCTATATTTCAAGACTTCTGATTTCATACCACCAACCATTAAAGTGCATTGCTAAAAAGTTCTTAACATATACCTAGTAAGTATGTTCTTAATAGTTACTGCAACCGATTGTAGGACGTCGTTCATATTTTTTCTGTTTATATTTTATTTCCTAAAAATTTTGCAAATGACTTTTGAGTTCAGCAGTTTTATCTTATACCAAAGCGTTGAAAAAAACTTTTTTTCTATGGAAAACTTTTATGCACGAAAGTGCAAAGATTTACTGCGGTCAATTTGTAGCTTCCGACCGGCCGGTTATGTTATGATTTATTAGCGATGCACTTTTAACAATTTCTTACTCTGCAGATACAAAATTTTGGAGTTTCTTTTTTTCGTTCATCGGTTTTCGGTTTGCATTAATAAATATGCAGTTTCTATATTACAATATCTATATATTTCTATAATTGAACCTGTAAATAACGTGATTGGGGAATATTGAATTGGAATTGAATACAAATTGCAACGTGTTTTTAATATTGAATGTTTAGGTATCTCAAGGAGTAACTGCAAGTTTAAATGTTATTTCATGTAAATTTATTTCACTTATTTGTAAGTACAAGTACATCAACTAGGAACCAATAATTTTTAGTGCAATACGAGCGCTGGTTCATTGTAAATGTGCATGAAACTGTTATTTTATGATGGCTTTTACCTTTACAATTCACATTTACGAGTAAAAATTATTTATTTAAATAATAAATTAGAAATCAGAAACTTACCAAAAGAAATTACTAAAAAAACATAATAGTATTCCAATTTAACAATTAAAAATAAAAATATAATTAATTAATTAATTCAATTATTCTACAGCTGGTTTATGATTTCGTTCTAATATAAACACAGCAAGTAAAATTGTTAATAAAAACTTTCATAACGAAAGTAACAAAACTCCAGAAAAATTAGCGAACATAAAAAGTCAAGTATGGCTTTGGATCAGTAGGTTAAGGTGCGCTTATTCTGAGCTTCACATTTGGCAGGACCCGAGTTCGATTCCTGATACTTGCAGTCTCAAAAATAATTATTTACGAATAATTAAATACAAGAATTATTTCCAAGACCACTGATGTTGGGTATTTGGCAATACTCAAAACAGCTGTATAATCAGCCAAAAATTCAATTGATTAAAATAATATAAAAAATAAATTTTTTTTGTTGTAGTTCACTACTGTTCCATAGAAACCTCTTTATAAAAGAAATTTATATAGAAGAATAACAAGAGCACGCATAAAGAAATAAGACATTCACTTCATCCAACCACAGTTTGCTATGACAGCCTAATTATAATTAAATCATTTACCTTTGAATCCGCGATAGTTTAGCAAATAGTATACCCCGCCTTTGTCTTTCAACGGGTTTCTAAGATTTATGATTCTCTGTAGACAAAGTGGTACCCAATGAAAAGTTTACATCACTTATGAAAGGTTTAATCTCCAATTTCGTCTTATAAGACATGGGTATAAGCTAAGAACCCACGACGTCAGTTAGAGAGACCGCGTTAATAACCTATGTTCATTATAACAATTTTCTTTTCTTCGGGTAACAAAACAAACAGTTTTTAGCAGAGAACTTCAGCATCAGAAGGGACTCTTCACTGACATTTTATCAGAGTACTTTCAGACAAAAACAAAACATCTTTTGATAAGGAAACTCAACGGTCTGTATTTATCTATCGATAAAATGTGATATAAATGATCTTTCGACAATTACTTTTAGATAAACAGCGCTGCAGATACGACAAATTTTTTTGTTGACATATTGACCCCTGAAGAAAATTCTATATGAAAAATCGTCCTTAATAATGCTACACGATTATTTAACGATCCATATGGCAATATTCTAAACCATTAACTAAGGATGTGATATCTTAGATTAAAGTTCAGTGTGATGTATGCCACTAAAACAGTGCTATCAAATTAGAACCAAGAACTCGACAAGATTTTATAAAAACACCATGACTGATTCACAAAATAGTTTACAAATATAACAGTTTCTTTTCAAATTTAGTTAATAACTAATTTATAAACACACTGAATAAAGTAAATAAAAGTATTTAATATGCTTGGACTTTGTGTATTACATACAAGTCTTTAATTGAAATTCGATAGGCTATAGTTTTTGATGTTAAAAAATATTTATACTGACTTCCAAAGTAATAGATATTTTGAATGGTGAACATTTACTAGTACTCAAAATAGCTGTATAAGACCGTGATTAAAAAATTTAATTTCTAAGTACAAATAATTCTTTAGAATTACCCTGTTATCTATTTTAAATATATTTTTCGTATTATGCAAAAAAAAAATTGGAAGAAAATTGTTAAGGAGATTTGAAATTATCTTTCTGTCTCCATCTAACTTTGGAGTTCAATAACATGAACAACTCTTTACACAGGTCCGCAGTGTAAACGAAATTTTGGAAGTTTGAAAAATCAACAATTTATAATGAATAGTTTAACTTATATAGCTGTGGTTTATGTGTTCGTTCTCCTTAATAATACAATAAGTGCAAATGTCGTACATGAATATTCTCTAGGCGGAAAATGTGAGCTGAGTAATTTTTTAAGTCTTCGTACACCATTAATTTAATCCAATAGAGCTGTTGCTCTTATGACATTGCCTTATCTTTCCAAATAATAAGTATTTTGGATGGTAACTGGTACAGTGCTTAGATATTAGCAATAATAATCGTGCCCCAGAACTATATATTCAACTGTTCATTGATGAATGTATTGGATGTAATACTCGTGTAAGGTATATTTTAAATTTGTTGATTTACAAAAATTTGTTGATCAAAAATTGACCAAATGATTAAATTTCAAATGACGAATGAAAAATCCGAAGCGGGTGCAGGGCTAATGTACAATCGCGGGGTGATAAGTGGTAGATTCTGTGACCTGGAAAGCAGCAGAGTACCTTTCATCGAAACATAGCATTAGATACTGGGGGGTTTAAAGCTTATGACTTGCACGAGATCGGCAAGAAGGACACTAGGAGGTGAGACATTGGGGGTGATCGACAGGAAAGTATCAGAAGGGACTCTTCGGTGCGATTTCCTGAAGAAGACGGTGTCGGGGAAAAAGATGGGACTTTTCGAAAAATATGGTGTCGGGGAAGTACTTGCCGTTGGCCCTGCGCATGTAGTTGGTAGAATCACGCAGGAGTTTGAGCTCGAAAAGACTGATTCCTTTCATTTATGCAGAAATGATTGCAGACTAAATGTGGAGTAGAGGGCGAATGAGTTGTGTATGGCAAAGGAGCTTTACAGTTGAGCTGATTGTGTTTTTGAACGGCGTTTTTTAGTTGAGTAGTAGCAGTATTGTAGTAGTATTTTCTTTCTTTTATTAAATTTAGGTTATATTTACATTTACAAAATTAACATTTTCAATAATTTATAATATATAAAACATAAATATTATAAATAATTATAAGAAAACTAATAAGAAAAACCTAACTTCATTTACATAATATCTAATTTTATCCTTATACGATTATGGCATTTGCCGTCAATCGGGTTTTAGTTGAGTATATCTGAGGTTATGGATGGCATAGTCGACATATGAGATAAAGCTGTGCCGATTAGATGCCATAATACCGAGATACTTCAGCTTGTCCAAAAGCTGAATGCAATTGTTGTGGAACTGTTGTTCCATGAGTGTGGCATAAAAGCCGCTAGGGTGATCTGCTTCTTTTGCTTTTAAGAATTATGGCTGAGATCATGGTGAATTTAGCTTAATCTTTTATTTAGTGTAGTAGTTAAAAAACATCCAAAAATGGGCATTAAGCTCGTTAGCTGTTCGACATGGGCTTAACAATCGCATAAAGACGAGGCAGTCGACGGCGAAGTCGTTGGCAGGGCCTGGGGAAAAGGGGTATCTGCTGTAAATGGGTTGAAAAGGAATAAGCCAGACAAAACCTAAGAGATCGCAACCGTTAATAGGAAAGTCGCATGACAAAGCTGAGTTCACTCGGACTTGAAAGTTCCAATTGGAAAAGTTCCAATTGCACATTATTGCAGAGCGTTGGAGAGACGCCCTCAAATACAATATAATAGTAATTAAATTGAAAGTATTAAAGAGCCTGTGAACGTCAGCGCTTATAGTAGACGTGAAGTCGTAGTCGCCAATGTCCAGCACGGTGCCATGGTTTATTGCAAAAACCTCGCCAAATACAATTACTTTATCTTGGTACACTATAACGTTGCCATAACGTAGATCACAGATGGAGCAATAAAAAATAAATGTAATTTATTAATATAATAGTAAAAAGTGCTTCGAGTAAACACAACAGCACTAACCAAAGCCACTATAAATTATTTCAAACTTGCAATTACAATATAAGCAATATCGTTTCAGTTATCAATTCACTATTAAAATGTCGTAAATATTAATATAAACAATTTCAAGAAAGCTTAGTAAATGTTCACGGTGTAATTGTTCTTGTTAGTCTGAAAATATTTTTACTCGTAGCATTTTTAAAAATTAAGCAACAAAAAGGAAATTACAATTTTCGAAACTTTCTTCGAAAACTTCGAACTTAAGTAACGCAAATCAAGCTTATATAGACTCTGTATATTACCACGCGAGTCTGCAGTTCAAGTTTTAGATTGGTTCAATTCTTGAGACCAATAGACGTTCCCAATGACCACTAATAGCGAATACTTAACGATATGTATATACAGTCAACACAAAAATTCACTTGATATAAAAATATTATGTTTAAAAATATTTTTACTACTTATTTCCTATATCTAGTTAAAGATTATAAAATTCTAAATTATTGGCTATGGCTGACATTACCAATTAAAATATGAATCACTTAACTTTTTTTAATAAGAAAATATAAAGACGTTTTTTTCAAACAGTAGTGAACTACAATAACAAAAATTCATTTTATATTATTTTAATTAATAAACTATACAGCTGTTTCGAGTGTTGCCAAATACCCATCATCAGTGGTCTTGGAAATAATTCTTGTATTTAACTATTTAACTAAATAATTATTTTTTGAGACTGCAAGTATCAGGAATCGAACTCGGGTCCTGTCAAATGTGAAGCTCAGAATCAGCGCACCTTAACCTACTGATCCAAACCCGTACTTGACTTTTTATGTTCGCATATTTTTCTGGAGTTTTGTTACTTTGCTGTGAAAGTTTTATTAACAAATTCACTTGCTGTGTTTATATTAGAACGAAATCATAAACCAGCTGTAGAATAATTGATAATAAGAAAACATATTTTTCCAAACTATTTATTTTAAAATATATTTAATAAATTTGTTTAAAAACATTATTATGAAAATTATTTTTAAAAGTAATTAATACACTGATGAATTCTTTTTTGTTTTTGTTGGTATAATAATCTCATTCTTACACGTTATTTATAAAATAGATGTCCACAAAAATAAACTTGAGCTATATAAAATTAGAATCCTGTTGACTCTTACTAAGAAAATGAAATAATTATTCGTGCTCAGTTTTTATGAAAACCTTTTAGTTTTCATTTGTCAATCCTAGAAGATATACTTGATTCCTGCATTAAAACCACAATTTAGGTATTTAAAATTGGGCAATGGTTAGCCACTTCATTGATGATCGGAAATAGTGCATACATAAATTTATGCACGTCGATACACGCAACTACAAACTCTCGCTTCGATAAGTGCAAGTGCAGTATTGCTTAAGTGTACACAGGCATATGTATCTACATGGAGCAAAAATGCGAGCAGTGCAGAAAAAAGCAGTTGAGCAGCAAAAGGATTTGGCAGCCGCAAAAGCCACAGTTATATCTTTGCCTAATTTATGGTTACACTAAAATGTATTCACCATTAAAAAGTAGTACGCCTCATCGCATATAGCGTGCAAATCATGTCTCACACTTCTGCTGGAACAAGTACATATCCGTCTGTCTCTCTGTCTGTCCGTCTATCTGTCCGTCTGTCCGTCTATCTGTCTATTTGTATGCCTATCGGCACGTCTCTCTGGCGCTGTAGAAATGTGCACAATTGTATTTTGTTCGAATTTACTAGTTAGTACGTAAATGTGCAGTAACTTTTAGTTTTAACACTAGGTGGACTATGCCAGACGGTAGAAGGAGGACTCAAGAAAAAGTGCATATTTACAAAAAGCGTGCTACTTTCGTTGGCATGCCTTGATCACGTAACGCTTTCCTCGTATTTACTTAATGTGAAATACATTCCAGAAATGTTTACCGCCCATTTTTCTTCCGCACTGCATGTAAGCAAGTAAGTACAATAGTTGCTATAAGTATAACGGCATCTCGATTGACCGGCAAAACTGGTTTCAATCCATAAACAGGCTTATACTTTATTTAACGCTTGTTGTTTTACTGATGACCCTTGTGTCTGTGGTCGCTTCCGTTTGTTGTTTACCAATGCCAAATATCATTATATTTAAATTATTATACTTATTAAGGAAGAAAACAATATTCAAAACCTTCCTTTCATAAATGTACCTGTCGAAGAGATATACGGCAGGACTCTACTACTCGCTGAAAGTGAGTCCAAAATAATATTTCATAATTAAAAATAATATTTCTCAAGTTTGTGTGATTTAAAAACCCCTCACTCCTATATGATGAAAAAATTACCGAAGGTGTAGGCGCATTATCAGACAGTCTTGTGAAGCAATAACAGATCAATATTGAAGTAAGAACACTCTCCACTCTCCCCTAGCCCAACTTTAAGGCTTCTTCCCCGTTCCACGCTGCAATTGCAATTTGTAGATGATTGGAAATATTTGCCATAAACTGTAAATTGCTTTAATTCACAGTTTTCTCAAAGCTTTGTTTCTTCGTATTACCTTTTACCATATTATATTTTCAGTGACACATCGAGTTTAGACATTGAGATTTATACTGAATAATGTAACTCATATTTTACATTCTCCATTGAAAGAGTTTCTACAAAGTTACTTGAGTTCAGTACTTAAAAGACCCCACACAACCATCAAAATTGGACCTTAAACTATGTAAACTATGTACTTCTTGCAATTTCAAGAAGTATTTTTTAATAAGGGCGTTGAGTCCCCTTGCTGTCTCTCATATTTCAATACTAATTTCGAACCCTACACAATCGTGAAAATTGGCCATTAAACTACAATATATAGGGTTGTATAGGGACTAAAAAATGTTATGAAGAAATCATATATGTTTAAGTTTCAGAAGTTGTACTAGTTATTCAGTGAAGATATTTATTTGACGTGAAAATGTTTATGTATTTATTAGAAGACGCGAAATTCATTAAACTAACAAAAACAAAAAAAAATAACGTATATATTTTACAACCTCAAGTCTTACCTGTTATTAATTTAGGCCCAAATAGTTATGAGAAAATCGGGTTGCAGAATTAGGATCAGAAAACTCATATTATCCTGAAACCATTGAATAACCTTAACAAATCACGTTGCACGGTGTAAACTCAGTCGAACCCGGTTTTAGTGATTTTGAAAAGACAGACTCAATCCGTTCGTTTAAATAGTTAGTCTTTATTAGCAGTCATAAATTAAAAACTAAAATAATGTTTATTAATAATAATATTATTTTATAAAAATTTTATATTTACACATTCCTTAATTATAGTTCGATAGGGCTTTATATCGATATAGCAGAAGAAAGTTGCAAATTGTATGCAAGTATACAGCAAACCAACTTCTTACCTTGAGAAACTGTCATTGTTCTAGTGTCCTTTTTAATGATTTCCACTACAATGCTCGAATAAAGCATAGGTACTGTATTTAAATAGATCAATAATTTATTTCTGTAAAAAAATGAATGACTAAATTTAATAGTTTGGATTGTGGATCATTTTTTGTTTCGAATGATGGTTTGATTACTGATTCCACTAGCCTTAGCTGGCTCAGTAAGATAAAGAAACACTTCAATCAACTATAGCAGGAAAATAGAATTTTAAATGTTAAGAAAAAAATAAGTGCACAATATTTTATGTCTAGTATTACGAATCTGAGTTTAAATTCACGTCTTTGCGAAACAATATCCTTAATTATTCTAATAGTTTTATGTTTTAGTAACATAATTTTGAGACAAAAATATAGCAAACGTGATCAGAATGAGAAAATAAATATATGGACGAATGTATAATTATCAATTGCACTGTTTAACTAACTAAGGATTAATATAAAATTAATTAATATAGTAAATATGTATTTAATATGTATGTAATATGTATATATACTATACTTCATAAAGAGGGTTTTGAAAAGAACTGAATTGCACCAACAGAAAAATTTTTATATTATTTTAATTAATAGAAAATTTAGCTAACCATACAGCTGCTTCGAGTATTGTCAAATACCCATCATCAGTGGTCTTGGAAATAATTCTTGTCTTTAATTATTCGTAAATAATTTTTTGAGACTGCAAATACCAGGAACGGAACTCGTGCCTAGAGCGCAAAGTTATTTTATTATGAAAACAAAAC
The DNA here is from genome assembly GCF_002237135.1 of Teleopsis dalmanni. Taxonomy (NCBI): domain Eukaryota; kingdom Metazoa; phylum Arthropoda; class Insecta; order Diptera; family Diopsidae; genus Teleopsis; species Teleopsis dalmanni. The sequence continues at coordinate 79,687,911 of NC_051848.1, forward strand.
TGCATAGCTTCTTTGTAAAATTACACCCAAAAAAGGCGCTTTACATATAGTAAGTTAAAAAATATGCATAACAGATGTCTCTACAAAAAGAATAGCTTTGAAACAAAAATAGGCAAGCTCAAAGATTAACTTTCAATTCGTTGAACTTGTGTTTCCAAATAAAGCTGTAGTTTATAAGCTCGTTCTAATTTAAAAGCACGGCAAGTGTCACTAATTAAATAAAAAATAAGTGACAATAAAACCTGGAACTTGAGCATTGAAAGTTTGTGCAGCCTTGGCTTCTTGTGGATAAACACGATTAGTCATCGCTTCTAATTTGACAGGCACGAGTTCTAAGCCTGGCACTTGCAGTCCAAACAAATTATATACGGACTATAAACTAATTAAATAAAAATTCGATTATTTCCAAAGACACACTGATGAAGAGTACTTGGCAATACTCGAAACAGCGTTGTATGGTCAGCCAAATTTTCAATAAAATTAAAAATAAATTTTTGTGTTTGTCCTTTCTTTGCTATTCGAATCCGCCAAAACTGTTTCAATTTACTTGATTACTACAGTTGTACATCCACTCAGTACATGTTAGACAAAACGGCTATCCATAGTGCTTCATAAAAGCATAAAAGTTATATTTACATATAAATACATGAAATTTTTTTGAAGTTACTGTCAAATATTTTAATATCATGTTATTTTAAATTACCATTTAAAAATTTCCATAAAAATTCGAACTCTATTATATTGTAGTTCTGGAATCATAGACGTTTGTTTTACCACGCTAAACGTGAGTTACTTTCAGTATAGCTTATCTATACCTATATATATTTAAGCAGTATTACATTACATATTGCACTTTTTAAGAAAGAAGGGTGAGAGACGTCACATTGCGTAAAATGACAATTAGTTAGTACCTGGTGACTTTTTGAGCGTTTTAGACAGGAGTGAGGAACCCATGGGTATCTTCGACATTGAGACTGTTGTAAAAAAACTGGGAAAGAAGGTAGCAATACTTTCATTGAAGGTGTTGAAAAGCCTATGAATATAAGTGCTTATAGTAGATGTGAAGTCTTAGTCGCTAATGTCAAGCGCAAGTTTTAGCAAAAACTTCGCTAAAGACGTTTACTTTGTTGTTTTTGTACAACTATAACGTTGCTATAGCGTAGGTCAGAGATAGACCACTAAAAAAAAGTATAAGTAATTTGTTAATATTGGTTATGTAATAACAAATTGTGCTTGGAGAAAACACAACAACACTAATCAAATCCAATATAATTTAAACTTATTATTTTTAATACAACAAAAAAGAATTTGAAATTATTAAATTAATTATAGTTATTAACATATCAAATAATTGCAATGAATAAACAACAAAAAATGTTAAAACTCCAAACTCAAGTAACTTGCGTTAAGCTTATATAGACTTGGTATGTTACCACAGGGTCTATATTTAAAGTTTACGATGGGTTCTTAAGACCAATAGGTGCTAAAAATAAAAATTTAAAAATATTTAAAACAGTTGTATAGTCAGCAAAAGGATTCACTTGATTTAAATATATTGTGCGTTCAAAAATTTTCCTGCTATTATCCATTTTTCTTTTAAAGTGGATGTTTATAGATTATAAATTCTAAATTATTGACTACGGCTGTCATTACCAATTATAAGACCTATATAAGACATATATTCTACCACGATAAACGTGAGTTTATGTAGTGAGTTACTGCAAAAAAGGGTATTACATTGCATATTAACACGGTACTTTTAGAAATAAAAATAAAGCTAGTGTTATGTTCACTTAAAGCAATTAAAAACGAATATCTCAAAAATGTTACAGTCATCATTTTTTTAATTAATTTCTATCAATGAAATTTTTTAAAGCTTTTTATTTAAAACCCCATTTTTTAAAAGTTCATTAATACACCATAAGAATAAAATCGCTCTAAGGAGATAATGATAATGCATTTTGTGGCCTCACTCTTTCTATTGACTGATTTAATTTAATACAGTTTAATTTAATTTTAATTTTAATAATTAAGTTAAATTGCTGCAAAGTTGAAGTTCTGAATATGGGAAAAGCGATTGCCCTTCAAAATAAAGAAATTATTAGTATAACAAGAAAACTCGTCATTAAGGATGATGGCAAGACTAATAACTTAAGCTTTGATGTGATACACCGTTCTTGCCAAATTTAGTAATGTAAGAATTACTACACACAGCAATATTGATTTGTCATCAATATATATCTAACCTCTATTGTTAATCATTACATTTAAGAGTCCGATGGGTAATACTTTCAGACAAGTATTCCAGCAATTAAACATTGCATATGGAAAACCAATGAGTTGTAGCAAATCTGCATATTTATTATTGTTAGGGGATGTGGCGCTGCGACCGTAGGGTCTATTGTGCCCCCTTCTGGGCTTAGAGTAGGTCTTTAAGCCCTGTTGCGTCAATAAAAAGTAGTATAGAAACTACTTTACAGAGTAAGATTATACATTCCTATGTATATTCTGTTAAATCTGTATTAAAGAATTAAAAAGAATTTTTTTAAGATTCTGTTATTTTCCTTAAAGAGTTTTTGGACTCTTCCCAATAGTTATTTATTACATTATCCTACTATATCTGATTTTCCTAAATTTTCAAAATAGCTAAGCACACTTAATACGTTTCCCTATTCACACACGTGAGAGTCTGGTCTTTACATTACAACATTACATTTGATGTTATGATATCGTGCTTTCACAGTTTAAAGTTACATAGTACATGGCAAGGGATGTTAGAACTTACATGAGAATGATATGGTAAAAATGTTAAGTTTTACATTAAACTTGAAATGTGTTTGTGTCTGTAACATAACATGGAGTCCTTATTGGTTCACTGTACTGCTACAGCATAACATGTCTACTAATGCACAGAAGAACTCTTAAAAAATTAAATTTCGAAATTCGAAATAAATAAATACACACGCTATATTTTTACAGAATATAGATAATGTATAACACAAGTTCGAACAGTTTTTTTATCCACAAGTTAAAAGATAATTCGGTCATTTAGTGAATATTTAACAGTAGCTTTTGGAAGATTGATTTTACTAATAATATATAAATATATAGAGTTTTTAAGAGAATAAAGCACTTGGCAAGCTCTAACATTCTACCTAAGAGAAAAAGTTTTTATTAACAAAATTTTAAAATCATTTTAGAATGAATTGTTTTTGTACAGCGACTATTCTTTAGGCTATAATTATTTATAATACTACGTTCAATAACTGCTTTAGACATGGACTACACAGTGCTTGAAAAGTTATTTAATAATAAGATTTCTATGCTTAAAGTATATATTTTATTATAAATTATAGCATTATAAATATATATAAATAGATATTATTACAAATTACTAAAATAATTTAACATATTTCTCTACATCAAGTTTGCTGCATAATGTAGCTTTCACTACTCTATTCGAGCAGGGCACCCCAAGCACTATGATATCCTGTTCAATATGTCAGTAAATGTGTTAAATTTTCTTCACATTATACAATCAATTTTAATTTCTTATAGTAATTAACTTTTTCAATTGTTTAAATAAAATAAAATCCTTATGGATCATGTACCCTAAGATATTTTTGTGACCTTCGTTATCATCGAATTCTGGTATTACTTTCTTCTTTATCTATTGAAACAGTTTCTTTATGCAAATCTGCCAAAAACGCTATATTATGTTCACATTTGCTAATTTTTCAGGTTAATTGCTGAAACTATGAAGCACTACTCGAATCTTTGGGTACTTATGGAAGTTTTCTACTAGTAAGCGACGAATATTGCATTTGACTGAACTATTGGACAAGTTTTATCATGACATTGGCATTATTTAATAAATTAGCAACATCCAGTGTCTTCGTAGGGTTAGTAGTAAGAATGGATAAAGATACTCCAGCGAAAATGGTGTTGAAAGCGGCAGTTGTAGACAAAGATATAGAGGAAGACTATGGCTGCAGGGGTGTGAGGTAGCACTAACCACACTGAATGTACACAGCAGAAGAGGCAAATATGGGCGCCTACAGCTAAAGCACCTGACAAGTGATTCTGCAGAAGTACAAGTTCCGATCATGAATTGTTATCACCAAATAAAAAATTAAGTCAACTCTTTAATGCTTTTTATTTAAGTTTTTTTAAAAAATATTGTAAAATTTTTTTAGGCGGCATTGATAACTGCGTTACCCCGTATTCATCCAGAATATCCACAAATTGTTACTGATTTTCTAGTCATAGTCTTTTTAAAGTGTACTTAAATGTTTATTTTTAAATCGTCTGTGCTTTTAGAAAGCCTACAGATTTTTTTCAATTATTTTGAAAATATCAAAACTCATTCTACAAACTCATTCCACAAAATTCATATTAATTTATTAACTAATGCTTTAAATAATAAACCAAATTTTTCCAATTGTCAACATCTATGTTTCAAACCTAGAAGTCTTAAGAGGTCTTTCTCAAAGAACGTATTACGTTCTACAAATGGACCGCAATATTATTAACTATGAGGATTTGTAAAGGGAAATTTGTTAAAAATCGCCATTACGGTCCTTGTTAATAATTGAATTTTGTAGATTTCCTTCCAACATTGCAATTATGGAGCAAGAGATCTCAAAGACTGGTAAACATAGAAAGCTTTTCTATATATAAAGTTTCCAGCTATAAATTTGAACTTTTATAAATTAAAATATAACAATTCCTTACGAGATTTGTCCTGAATTTTATGGCATAAAGTGAAGTGCATTATCTTGAATAATAATTAACGATTTCATTGGCCAATTCGTAGATAATTAATAATAGTTAAAAATTATCCTATTTATTGTGTGTAATTAAATAATTAAACAAAAATTTAACTTATATCACTTTGGAATAGATTTTAAGGAAGAAATATATTATAATATTATTGTAGGCAGACTAAAAATAAACTTTTTTTTGTATATTACTATTTGTGTAGTTATAGACTTTCAACATTCTATTAAGCATGTTTTGATGAACAAACAAATTGGTACACAGACGGACAGGGCTATCCCTTACACGAAATGTTTTTTTTCTATATCAGGTTTTTTGTACATATTGAAATTTTATATTAAAATTTCTAAGTAGATAAGAATGTGCAAAAGCGAAACTCTTTGTTATGATTATTGATTCTTTTTCATTCTTTCGTATTATCTTCCTTAAACTAGAAATGGGTTTTGTTTCTAACGGGAAAAAGTTTTCATTTCTACCTGTTTACTACATTAATTACAAATAGGTTAGACTGTGAAGAACATGTGTACGATCCCATTAAATTCCACTGATAGTTCCTTACGGTCTTATTAGATACCAGTTACCAGTACAACCTCTATACTTATTAAATGTAAATCTTTAGACTCTTTAAAAATGAACAAACATCCCAGTATAAATTAATGTTAAGGAACTGCCTGAGCTGTAGAAACCTACAAATACTACTAGGTGTAAACGTTCAACAATCTATAGAGATATATAATATATACAGGTTCACATGAAAATGACTTGTAAGCAAAACCACTACAAGGCTGATATCCATACGGTGCATCTCGATGAGAGAGTTTGATATTTTTTTATGGGAAGGTGGCCAAATTGCATTTATGGCATATAAATATCGTTATCGCATATCGTTAAGTTTTTCCATCTTTTATTAAAAAATTCGGTACAGGAAGAACTCAGTGAAAGTTTAGGTATTCTGAGTGGTTTATTGAAGCACCCCATTTGGCTAGCTTATCTACTTTGCAATTGAAAAAAATATCACTATGGCTGAGAACTCACATTAGAGAAATATTGAACTGCCTCGAACTCGTTTAGAAATATATAACAGTCAAACACTATCCCTGATGTGAATTTGACTAAACTCAAGGATTTTAAAGCAGCTTGATTATCCGATAGTATGTATACATTCCTCTCAAGTATATCATCTACTTCCAGACAAGCTATGGCCTTCCTAATAGCGATCACCTCTGCCAGAAAAATACTACAGTGACTTAAACCGTCGGAGAAAATAGTTAAAGCCTCCCCCAATGATGGTCACCTGACAATCGAATATCTTTTAATAAGAACTTAACACTGAAATTCTTATCAAATTGAGAATAAGGGGGGCGTAGTCAATGTTACTTGAAGTAGCACTGAAAAGATTTAGAATGGAGCTGTGTCCATAATCACTAGCCGTCCATTGTGATAAAGCTTTGAGTGTTAGAGCAGATCATACTGCCAAATGTTTACTGATGATATCAAGTGGTATTAACTGAAGTATTAGATCTAACGCCATGAATAGTGTTAGCATCACTCCGCTGAAAACTGTTAAGTACAATTCAAGGTCCGTCCACCTTTCGTACGGTGATGCCACACGAAAGTATTAGTTTAATGACAGCCGTATATAGCCAGCTTTGCTTTATGACATAAAAACAACGCAATATTAGCTTTCCTAGCGCGCTCTAAGGTACTTTTCTTCCAAATAAGTTTCTTATAAAAAACAATACCTGAAAGCTTAACTTCCTCAGGCCACAATGAGTGTCCATTTATTTAGAATATCTGTATGCGTCTGTATTGTGCTGGTGAATGCATATATGCTTCAATAAATCTGCTAGTTAGTAACTGACTGATAAAGCTAATGAGCGAAATATATGGAGATTGGAGGCAATAACACGCCTTATTTGGAAGTCTATAATTCTTTCTACAGCCTTTAACATAAAAGACGAAAGGCTAATCGTACGGAGTTCGTTACGCTTACTGTGAGAGGTTTTACCCACCGTGAAAATAAAAAAAAACTCAAACTTTCCTTAAATGAGTTGGAACAATATTCAAAAACGGTCAAGAACCGGCTGTGTATGTGCTCCCAGAAATTTTTGATCTCAATTGGATGTGCATCATCCGGTCCTGGTAATTTGTGAGGCTTGAAACTGAAAATGTCCTATTTAAGTGTATGTAGGTTTAACTCAATAGAGTTAACTGGTGAGAAGTTTGAGTACACAGAGGACGATACCGAAGCAGATGATCCTGGAAACTGGGTATCTAGTAGTAACTCAATAACAGATTGGTTTTTGGATAGGATTTCAAGCAGTGTAGAGGTTAAATAGTCACTACTAATTTCTTGGCAATACAATAGATAGCTAACGCTCTCTGATTTACGTAATTCATTCTAATATTTTTGAAGAGAGATCTTATACTCGCACCAGTCACTGACATTTTCGCTTAGCTTTGCCTTATTTTAAAGTCTTCACCAAAATGGGTCACACTTCCTACTAGGTCGAGAAGTAGAACAGGGTAAATGCTTTATTAAGTATTGAGATAAGATCTTGGAGCTGCATATTGAGATTATTAGTATTTTCTGGGGACTTAGAAGAGATGTTTGTTATCAGCTCATTTACCGCTAACTTGTACATTTTTCAGAATATATTTCTGACATTTTTGAACGTAATGACTCAAACTTTATAACTCTTAATCTCAAATCATAAGAAATTCAATAAATGAAGTAAAAAAAGTTTATCTAACTCTCAGGCCTTCTGTACGGCCTTCTGTGTAGTATAGAACTTCTACAACAGAAGTTCTATCTTACTCTATGAGAGTATCATGACAAGTTTTATTCCAGGCTTAGTTAGCACTGTTAACCTGGCCGTCAATGATTCTATGACAGGTTTGGACTGGAACCCCAGGCGTCGAAAGCTCAGAAAGTTCCAGAGAAATGCTTGTTTTGCAATGTAGTTCGCAGGTTTTCAAACCGTATGCCCGATCAAACGCCATTTACGACGCTTAAACTCAATCGGCTCCATTTACTGATTTGTCCGGTTCCAGAGAGCAGCATAACTTATTCCCTTGGGCCATCTAATCTTAAGTATTCTACGCAAGCATTTATTTATAAAGGTTTGTATTTTTGTAACGATGCTTCTCTTTTCTTTTCAGGTCTCGCAGTCGTGAAAAAGTATCGCTTTTGCATTGGACTCTAAAACGTGGAGTTTGATTCTAATCGATTTTTGGCTGAATTTGAGAATTCCAAAGGAGGATTTAGTTTTATTAATTCGAGCGGTAACGTCTAAGTCAGCTTCACTTTTACTAGTGATTAGTGATAACGCTTCCGGAGTATCTAAAGTATTGAATATGTTCAATGCTTTCCAGACAGATCAGTGAATATTGAATGTATGTTTTCTGCTGCTTCTGCCGCTGCTTTTGAATTACGTTTTACTGGCCAATTTACGAGAACCTTATGTCTCAATTTTTGAAAAATACATTTTCAACATCTACAATATTTTCTTTACACAAAGCTTCCGAATCATACAGACTTACCAATGTTTGAGACAAATTTTTAAATTCCCTCCTTAATTTGTTAATTTATCATTTTTCGGTATTACTTCTTTTGCATTAACTGCATTTTTAATGTTATTGTCTAGACATTAACTGTAAGAAATTCAATATTTTACCTTTTTACCTATGGTAATGCAATCATTTTACATGATTCCAGAAACTCAATATCATTATTAGTAGAGTTTGTTATTTGTTCTTATAAGAATTTATTGTAAAAACTAGTTATTAAATGCTTCTAAAAATATTGAAATCACACGATTTCTATATCTTTCAAGTATATACGTTTCAAATAATTTATCGTATGAAGTTATCTTTATTTCACTTTAGGTTAAGTGTTTCCTATAACTCTAATATGGAAGTCATAGTTCTACTTTTTATTAAACAGTAGATTCAACTAAAATTAAAGATCGATTATTCCAATAGATAGAGGACGTTGTATAGTAAAGTGAAATTACAAACACTTATTAAAAGTGTATACATAACAATTTAACGCTTTTATGTAGCAGTAAGAATAATCATTTCGTCCAATATCATGAAACATCTAGATACGTAGAAGTTTCACAATTGTAATAGTCAACTTTTAAAGTGAAAGGCGTTTACTTTTTTAATTAAAATTTTGGTGATATAATTCTTATTAAACAAAATGACATTTATTTCGGTTAAAATTGACACAGGTATCATATTTTGTCTCCTTATGCTTATTTGACTTTAGGTTAGGTCTTTCCTATAATTCCAAAATGAAACTCATAGCTCTATTTTTTATTAAATAGTAGATTCAACTAAAATTGAAAATAAATACAGTACATAATATAGTAAACAGAAATTGCAAACACTTATGAAAAATGTGTACACATAGCAATTTAACACTTTTATGTAGCACTAAGAATAATTATTTCGTCCAATATCATGTAACATCTACTTAGAAGATTTACAATTGTGATAGTCAACTTTTAAAGTAAATAAATGCTTTTTTATTAAAAATTTTGGTGATATAATACTTATTAAGCAAAATGACATTTATTTCGGTTAAGATTGATTCAAGTCTCATATTTTATGTCTTGGGCCAAAGACTTGACTACAAACTTTACGTTCTTAGGCCTACTGTCGGACATGAACACTTGAACATGGTCAGCAACACAGCTAGTAACAACATAAGTTCATAAAGACAAGATGGTTAGTCGAGATGGTTATCATGTTAATGAAGATTAAAGAAGATTAAGATTAAAGAAATGATTTTTCCATTTCAAACTTGATTTATTAAAATAAACGAATAAGAATGTTTCCGGACAACATTCCATTTTAGCTCCAAAGTTAAGACTACACCTCTTGGTAGCTTCTCACCGCAACTTTCCTCAATTAATTTCAGTGTTTCGACTATTTGGATAAAATTTCCATTCACACACTATGCATTTAAAATTAGTTTTAGTTTATTTTAATTTATGTATTTAAATTTCTCTTATTTAAATTTGCATATAAATTGTAACTTAATAAATAAAAAATGTCCATTCCAATTTCAAACTAAACTCAAACTTTTAACTTTTATATTTTATTTATTGGCTGATTAAAAAGTTGACTTAACTTTTTGTGCTCGCTCGCAATGTGAACCCTTCTATTTCGGAAGGAACTTCTGGGAAAGTGAATTTGAATTGATAAACTGCAATATATTGAAAGTAGTTAATTTAAGTTAAAACCCACAAATAAAAAGAGGAGAGAAACTATGAATCAGCAACAATTTAATTTGTGTCCACCCCCAGCCAACCCCACAATGCAGTTAAGGACTTTCTGCACATAAAACTTGCGAACAATACTGCATCATTTATACATTTTTCCTTCGCTTTCGCTTCCTTTCACTTTAAATTATATATCGAACGCAGCAGCAACAGCAGCAACAATTTGCTATGGCACAGCTGCTCCTTTTATTACTTGTTTGCAAATCAAAGCTGATGTCCTTGCTGCGTGCGCGAAAATAATAAAAAATATACCATAGACATAAGAGGGCGAGTGCGTGCGTATGTGTATCTCCTCCATATAATTGCGAATAGAATGAAATAACATTTACATTGAGTGCGAGGATAATAAAGCGTAAGTTATGCAATGTTTGTGCAAACAAGGAAAAGATTTCTCAATACAACACGTTATCGCTATAATTCACATATACGCGAGCACACATCCTTGCTGCGTTGCCAACAGTGTTGCCAACAGTTTTCATTTATTATTATTTATGAGAGACAGATAAAAACGGTTATACCTAAGTCTAAAGTTAAGAACTTTTTCTTGGTTTACTGTACACTAAATGGCAACTGCTCAGCAAATACTACAAATGTGTCAGATAATATATATTGAAGTGCATTGAAGCCGACTAGCAAATTCAATTATTGCACATAAATCCTTGTAATTTTAGCATTTAAAAACTTATTTTAATCAATTTGTCTAATATTACAAAAAATTTGTTATTTTTGTACTTGGCAACACTATTTAATATAATATCGCTTACGACAAGCAACGGTTGTGCCATCACTTCTTGTTTACCCAGCTAAGAACCGAAACCCCAAAGAGTGTCAACTGTCAAACTAATAAAGCGTATGCTCGTATATCCTTATAAATGATATGATATTGGTAATAATATAAAGAAAAAAGAAAATGAGACAGTCACTCAGTCAGACAGACGGACAGACGGACAGACAGACAGACAGACAGACAAGACACATCAATTTTATGCCAACGAAGTGAAACGTATGAGCTGAGTCAGTCGCATTTATCTAAAATGTACAGATATGAGGGGCACACAAACTTAAATAGATCAAAAGCGCAGAAGATTTTCCTAAAAAATAATATAAAAAATAATGTCAACGTTTAAGTGATTGAAAGTTAAAGGACTCTCGGATATAGAGAATATAATTTAATATAACATTTCTTTTTTGTTTCTTTTTAGTTAGGTGGAAAACAACAAAAGCCATCTTAAGAGGCCTTAACATACTTAAACCACTTCTTAAAAAGGAAGAATGCCGGTTCTAGTCATTTCAGCGCGTTGAAATAAGTAAAACCTTTCTAGTTGTTAACAAAGGAGGTCTTACTTTAATTCTTAATAGGCTTAAGAATCTATTATTAAAATCTACACTTTATTAAAGCTAATGCACGAGCACGGTGTTGAGGAGCGAAATCACACCGGTAAAGAGTGTGAGGTAATTGTGAAAATCATAGGTAACTTGTGTAATGAACTTTGCCGGGCCTTTGCAAAGCTGGATATAATCAGAGTATACCAGGGTTCAACACAAAAGTCACAAAATTTGACTAGTAAATTTTCAATTAGATACTAAATTCGATACTAAGAGGTATATTCACAATTCAGGTGTATTCATAATATTCACAATAATATTTAGGTGTAATAATGAAAAAAAGAACTACAATTATATTTAGAGAACCAATATCTCAACAAATTAAATATTTTTTTAAAATCAATATAAAAAAAAATTAAATATTTAATTTGGACACACACCGCTCTTTCTTATTTTTTTTAGTGTTGTTTGTTTTTAATTTGTTTGTTTAGTGTAGTCTTTAGTTATTTACAAAAGAAAGGTTTACTGCTAAAACTTAATAGTTATAATTTATTTCATAAAAAACAAAACTTCTAGACAATTGACGTGCATTTACACTAGTATATCTCATATTTATATATGCTGATTATATATTCTGATTAAAATAACAAAAAAAGGAAAAAAGAAAAAAATTACATCTAACTTATTAGGGATAAAGAAGAGAAGTATGTTACTTAAAACTTCTTCAGGAACCACCGTTAGGTAATACATCTGAGGGTGTCCTGAGCTAAAGTTCAAATCGTAATTCTACGTCTTCACATTAGTAACCGCACATTTTTTTATAGAAGCATCTCTTCCCTCCGTCGTTCAGCAGCTCTCAATTCTCTCATTAAGGATGAAATATTTGAATCCGTCATCTCCCAGTTGTTGGCTGAACTAAGCATGAAGGAGATGAAGTTTCCAGTAGATACTGGTTCGCCTAACACCGCTGCTAGTTCTGTTCCCAAGTGTTAGTAAAGAATCTTGGACAAGTGATCAGCACTTGTTCTGCGGTCTCTTCTAGTTCAGGGAAAGCAGAACACCAGGGATCCAGGGTATTAGGTAAAACCTGTACAGATAGACTTTGAAATAGTCATGGGCTGACAGAGTTTGCAAATAATTGCAACATGTGTTACAAAATCTGTATGCAGTTTTACGTGTCTATTACAGTATCGTTATAGTGTAATAGAATATCAATAGTCGACCTTACTTAATGTTAAGACCGCCTTTGGTGACTATTACACTCATATTCCATGAAACACTTATATTCTAATTAAAATAAGCAAACCAATGCATTTTTATAAATTATGGCATGAGTCAGAGGACGATACTAAATTTAAAATAAATATAATAATAAAAATATAATAGTATGAAAAATACTCATAAACAAATAATGTGTTTCATTAATACTGCGTAAAGACCATACAGATCCTATAACAAGGCGATCATATCACAATAGATCCGTTACTATTTTCGTTTTATTGTTTCCTATTACTTATATTAAAAAAGAACGACTGGGGTATAATTTTATGTCCTATTAGTAAATGTCAAAATCAATCAAAAAGTATTTAGCCCTTGGTCCAAGGGGTAGAAAATCACCCATAAAAATTTAACATTTTATAACAAAACTATAATTGTGACTACATGGACTAGATGTCGACATTTTAGTTACAAGATTTAGTCAGTTTTACGGTGCTTAAACACAATTTCATATTTTTATTTAATTTATTAAAAAAATTATTCACGTAAGCTTTTCTACAGAAGCATAAAGTGGCGATTAAATAATATGAATGAAATTTTTTTGGTAAAGAAGCATAAAGCCAACATTCCAAAGATAATATAAGTATTAACTAATAATTATTATCATGGCTACTTTCAAAGAAATCTCTGATACAGTGTAGGTGTAGAAACTTAGAAGCAGACGAGATTTTCAATACGATCCAATACAATACAAGAAATTTCATTGCTTATTGAATCCATAACACAATTCTTAAATTAAGAAAAGTATAAATCTCCGTATTAATAGAATAAAGTTTAATGATATAATCTGAAGCCCCGTAACCCTACATTTCACACCACAGTAAACATAGGCTCTGATAGCAAGGCCTTAGTAGCCATGACCTTTAGTTATGATATTATTTGAAAAGCAAATCCTAATTATGCAATATTATAAGTAAGTAAGATAAGCGATTTATCAATATGTTATAAATATATGTTAATATACTTCACTAGAACATATTTTGATATTGAAAACCATTGTTTCCATTATTGAAAAACAATTATTGTTGCGAAAGTAAGCAGTTTGACCAAAATTTGAGGAATATAATGTAAGAAATTCCAAAGCACAGCCACAATGAAAATTGATTAACTCCATTTAATTGCAATTGTTTTAAAAAAATTGCATGCACGTCTCATGGAAAACCCACATGGCCAATTCCTGATCAGATCATATTGTTTTGTATCAGCCACATTTGCTTGTGATAGTTGAGTATATTAAAATTTACACCACTCTTGATTAAGTCTTGAATAATATATCTCTGTGAAACCTAATCGAGCTTATTGTGTATTGTATGGATGGTGGATGTATCATGATATTCAATGAAGCAATTATCATTAGTGCTACAAAAAAGCATTGAATTGCTACATGTGCAACTTTTTCAAATATTTGCATGTTTAAATTACTATATAAACTCCCCTAATAATTTCAGTTAAAGTGATAATTTAATATATACAGATCTTTAAAGTTGTATGGGTTGTTTTGAAACATCAATATGTCACTGTCGACTAAGAACTAGTGAATGTTTTTAACACATTTTTTATAATTTAATTGTTGCACTATAATTGAAATTTAGAAATAATTTTTATGAATGTAGCTACTAATGCGGGATTTCTGTCTACTGTGCTCAGGGACAGGAAATTTAAGGTCCCAGTATATGTCTTCATTTGAAATATATCAATCGGCATTTAAGCATGCGTGAAATTATCGTCGCAGCATTTAGACCTTGTTCAAATCGTGTGTTACCAGAAATATATCAGGTTTCCATTTAATAAAAATCGCAGGCGAATGTAGGACGGGAAAGTCATATAAATATGTGCGGTCTTCATGCACGAGCACTACGATAAAGCCAAGAATAATGAACTGGATCCTTGGTATTTCTTTTATATTAGTTTAGGCGCAGTACTCCCTATTTTCATATTATGGCATGAAATTTGCGTGAATATTGCTTTATGAATGCGCAATTACTTATTACAGAAAGCATCGATTGTATTCCTAAAAGCCTATAGAATTGTCTAAAACGATTATGAATTTGTTGTGTTTCTTATTTAAAATGTTCTTTCGAAAGTTTTTTTTTTGTCAATAGCAATTCTTAATTACTTAACTATTGGGTCTATGTTAATGTGATCCTTTTTTATATTTAAGTTGTAATTGTCATATTATTTGTTATGTTACATCGTTATGCTTCACCTAAATCGGACCAAAATACAACTAACAATACTTTTAATGATCATTTACTGATAATTTTTATTCCTCTCTACTGTTTCTGTCCCATTTCTCATAATAAAGCTAGATTGACAAAACGAATAGTAAACACAAACCTCTTTGGACTGCTTTTGTATGGTAGTTGTGGTCCATAATGTATTATTGTTAATCAAATTACGATAAATAAAACAAATGTTTACATTATTTGGTATAGATGAATCAAGCAATTATTCTTACTTATTTTAATTCAATTGAAAACCACAATCTATTAGAATCTTATCAGAAATTGTAGTTCAAGAAACACAGCTTTTCGATGAGATGCAATGCAAAACTACTCAAATGAGCAGATGATTTCAAGACATGATTAACAGCCTGCTAGTTCTGAATTGGCTGTAATGGACGATCGGATTTCTTTGCGTAATACCAACAAAGGTTGAAGTGCTAAGTACCAACAAAATACTTTATACAATCAGTCACTTTAAGACGATAATATTGACTTTGGATCTATACAGTATGACGTGCAGTCGGCAACCATATGGAAACGAGAGAATTATAACGCCAGTGGAAAATAGCATTTTGATTAAAATTCCATTAAATTACATATTTTAAATGTAATATAAATATACATGTTTATATGTTATATATTTAATATTTATATATATATATATATATATATATATATATAAACGAAAAACCAATCTTATGCAATTTAGTCCAAAATATTAAATCGGTTGCTACACTATAATATATGAATATATAAATATAAATATATGATATTGAAAATATTTATATATAATTATAGAATTAGTAAAAACAAATCTGAAAAGTTTTAATCTTAATTGAATTTCGTGTACTGTTTGAGCATTATGGCCAAAATCCACGAATTGCGATACGAACTGCTACCCCATCCAGCATATTCTGCAGATTTAGCCCCTTGCGACTATTTTCCGTTTCCAAAGCTAAAGAAATGGCGAAATTCACTTTTTTCCATTTTCATAAAAATTCACGAGGTTGTCTGCTTTGAACGGCTATCCAACATTAACTCAAAATTAGAAAGTTGGCCACTGGTAGATTACAGCTGACGGCAGCACTGTTGCATTTGGAGTAACTGCGCGTGGAATTCAAAAAGTCACTGACTTCTCAAACCACCCCGTATATCACTATTTGTCAGTAGAACCGATTTCTGATTGTTCATGGCTGTCTATATACTTATTTCAATCTTCTTTCGGAGTATTTGCGCAAAAAATCTTTCTCCGATTTTTTCCTGAAAATCGAAACGTAAAACGGTCAATTACAGGAACGTAAAACGGTCAATTCCGAATGGTATTCAACCATTTGTTTACTAGAAGTCTTCAGTGAAATTACAAAAAAAAAAACAAGCGGCGTCGAATCATTCTCCATACCCATCGAGACAATCCGAGTGCTAATACATCTCGTCTAACAAGCGACTACAAGAAACATATTTTAACATTCAAAACATCGAATTGATGGGTCATCCGCCGTACAGTCCTGATTTGACACTAATTGACTTCTTCTTATTAGTCGGACTTTAGCATCAAATTGTACATTGTGACGTAGATGCTTTAGTACTACAGCATATGAGTGTCCTTCTGTTAGCTTGATTCTAATACCATCAAACTGTGGTTTAGGTACGCTTATTTTCTTTGGCCTTTGGTCCTCATTTCTCCTCTTTTGTGGACCTTTTGTTAATTTTTTGTTAACTGCTTTTGGTTAACAGTCTGGTGTAAAGCGCACTTGTATTGCAAATGATATTAGAAACATATAATTTGACAATTTAATTTAGTGTATAAACATATGTCTTTTGTTTAATTGAGACCTTATTCATGGTAAAAATATTCAGTTCTCGCATTACATCTTCAGAAACCATTGTACTACCCCGTGATAAATATTTCCAATACCTTGAGGTAATATACCTAATTCAATGTACTTAAACTAATGCTGTTTAATAAAAACTATATGGATTTGCTGACTTCATTTTCTGATTGTCGCTAGGCTTAACCAGATAAGATGGGAATGTGTCACTCTTTATTTCATTAAATATGTAAATGTCATTGTCTTTTAGTCGTGTCTTACGAAGATAACAGTTCGTAGAAGCATTTTAATGTTAGGAATTTCAGTCCTTAGCTCATAATAAATTTATAATTTTTTTTAAAGTTCTAATATCTCACTTATACAAATCTCTCAAAAAGTTACTTAAAATTTATTTCTTTTTATTGGGTATGAAACAGAAACTTGCGAAACAAAAATGATGTATAAAGAATTTTGATTTTTATGCCGATATTGAGTATTTTATACATACTTTATGTCTTTCTAGAGAAAAATCTAAAATATCGTGAACTCATTTATGTAAGCTCCTCAGCAGGTTGAAATTCTGCTATTTCTTTTTAAATCCTCTAACATATTAAAATAAAAGAAGGAAAAGAGAAAGATAAAAACGTATTCAGAGCAAAAGATGAGCCTTTGATATGAGTACTTTTTCAAGCACTTACTGAATTCCTAATAATTGCCAGTTGTTTTATTCCAAGCAACTTGAGTTATTGAGTATTATCCATAATATCAAAAACACATTAATCTTACTGAAGTGTAGCGCATATAAGTCCGGAAAGCATCACTGACTGCCTTAAATAAAGTTCCACATACCTACTTAGCATGAAATTTATTTTATTTAAGGATTTTAGTGACTTTCAATCAATATCACTTCATCCTATTCATTTGCAAAACTGCTCAAATGCTTTGCAGTATTTTCTTCGAAATAGATTATAGATTATTTTTATTTTTATTTCTATACTGTTGCTACTATTGAGTATTTATTACTTAGGTTTATTGTACCTTAACATTAAAAATAGAAGCAAGAGTCGTTCCTTAAAAAAGAAAAAGCAGATACAGGAATACTTCACAGGAATGTTAAAATATTTTTCTCACAAAGAAAATGTAAGTTTACAAAGAACTTACATACTTCACATATAAGGTATATCATCATTATTTTAAAATTATCTGCGAAAAATGCATTTAATTAAAAACATTTTAATTAAATCCTTACAACGTTACTATATTACATATATAGATAATATTTTGTATTAAACATAATCATGTAAAGCCAGTATGTATTTTATGCTGACTTATTACACAGCTCACACTTCTTATTTCTTCTTCGACTGACGGAATTTCAAAACTTTTGTGAATCTTTTTAAGCACACCAATAAGTTTCAACCACATCTGGAAATACTGTACTTTGACACCGTTGCATTATATTATTGCTAGGCTGACTAGTATCCTCAGAGTAGAACATCGCAGTATCGAATGGGATCAAGGAATTCTTCATATATTATTAGCTTATTGTATTGGGATAAGAATAATTGAAATTCCTAGCCATTTCCCCTGAATACTGGAATGATCTTCCATTTGTGCATTTTCAAAATGGAAAGTCAGCACATCAGCGTTGTTCATAGCTGTAAGAGCGTCTTTGCGGAATGGTAATTTAGTTGGTAATAAATGAAAAATGTTTTGACACCGATTGTTTCCTTTGTTATAATTTTGTTGGGGTGCACATAACCGTAAAGCCGTCGAGGGTCGATAAACTTCTATATGTTGGGACAAAGCTTCTCAAAGAAAAGACGAGATGATATTCGTTTACAAAAAATTATTTATTTAGTACTATAATTAAAATAATTGCTAAACAAAGTAGTGTGTTAGACAACAGAAATAATTATCGCAGAAAAAATTTTTAGATTTAATAGCTAAAAACGTTGATTGTGTAGGTCAAATATCCGGAATCTTGTATTCTAAGATGTTTACATCGGCTTGAGTTTGTCAGGCTCCTTGGTTTTCTGATGTTCTTCCTGTTGATTTAATCGTTTGCTCGAGGTTTTATACGTATATATGTTTCCAGTATGTTGACCTAAAACCATCACGTTGTACTGGGAAATGATTTATATTAATGTGTTAAAAAAAATTATAAATATGTCTCCATATGCTTTCAAATACGTAGCCTTAAAACAACCATTACAGTAGAAACCCACTATGTACATTTACATCACCTTAATGCATTATGATTTAAAAACGCCGTTGTGCTTGACATTTTTTATTTATATTTTCTGACACGATATCGCCGCGTCAACTTGTCATACAAGACACATTAGACTCATATCAATAATAGACCCTCTGAGCTTTCTTGTAGAAGTTTTTTATAACGTTTCCAGTTTTGTTTATTTATTTTGATTCTTACAAACATTTCGATTTTTTTCGGTTTTTAATATTTATTCAATTTAATATAATCAAATAAAAATTAAACTGTTTCAAAACTTAAATATAAGCGATAAATAAATAAGGTTAGTATTTTATTATATGCCATAAATTAAACATTATACTATATATCAGTACTCAAGACTGGTATATTCTCCGACAATATGGAAAGAAACAAATTTGTTCCAGTAGGGAACCTAACAGTTCGTCGTCAAGTTTTTTGCCATATATACCTATTAGTTTTTTATCAGCAGTTAGTAATGATTCCATAATGTATTAAAAGAGTCAATTATCAAGATCATTCAAACTAAAAACATTTGATTTTGTTGAGAAAATAAATGTTGCGTATAATTTTTATAATTCAAAGATAATGACCAGAACATAATATCCAGTATGGTCACACAAATTTTACAAATTTTAAAAATTTTTTTCAAATCGGTAAAGAAAAATATAAGTAGAGATTTTTATAGTGTTTTTGCGGTGACAGCGTATAGTCAGTAAAAGTTATGACAAAAAGTAATCTACTGTGTAGAGGGAACAGAGAAATTATAGCGATGACACAGGAGAGATATCTTATCTACAACTCATCTCCACAAAATACTTTGAATAATGTTTTGTATGACACAGACAAAATGCTATTGGAAGCAGTAATAAGTAACAAAGTATAGTAACGGTAATAAAGTTAGTCATATATACGTTTCTGACACAAGTAAGCCTATACCTGAAATTCCAGAAATGAATGATATGTGCATTAAATTTTCACCAAGAGAGTATTTTAAATCCAATAGGTCTTTACGTTTTGGTTCTGTTGTTTAGGCAATTCATGAAAATGTAATTGACTCGTTTTTTAAATATTTATGATTTGTTATTGAGTTGTTGTAAAAATCACTGTATTGAGAAACAAAGTCTCTTTCTTCACTCATATATGGGTCATTCTTTTACAACTCGGACGGATGATCTCCGATTTGGCTGAAATTTTTTTATGAGCTCCTTTCATAAAATAAGAAGACCCGTGTCTCGGGAAAAAATTTTGTGATTTTTTGTCTGGGAGATATGGACCCATGGGGTTTTGAGAATTGGCATAGTAGACACATTTTCAAATGTCTATATCTCAAGTTCTATAAAAGGTAGAAATTCTATAAAAGGAAAAATTACAGCGTTTCAAAAATAATTGATTGAGCTTTTATAAAATTGTTTAAACAATTAAAATTGTTCATATTTAAGTACTAATATTAACTATTAAATTTCAAAAAAAATTTTTCTTAAAATATATCCCCTGGGATTCCATTTTT
>NC_051848.1:79708460-79732344 GCF_002237135.1 Teleopsis dalmanni
TATATATACAATATATATAAAATATATATACAATATATACAAAATATATATACAATATATACAAAATATATATACAATATATACAAAATATATATACAATATATATACGATGTAAATACAATATATATACAATACATAAACAATATATATAAAATATATACAATATATATACAATATATATAAAATATATATACAATATATATACAATATAAATACAATATATATACAATATATATACAATATATATACAATATATATACAATATATATACAATATATATGATATTTATATTATACAATATATGATTTATATATACAATATATATGATATTTATATATACAATATATATGATATTTATATATACAATATATATGATATTTATATATACAATATATATGATATATAAATATACAAAAAAGCATTTTGTCAGTAACACCTGAGTATCGCTTAACCAAAATGAATGAGACTTCGATTTATTTGGCTATAAATCCGGCTATTCCAGAAATCTGCAAAAAGGTGTCAGCTTTTTAAAATAAAAAGTAACATTTTACAACCTTTTCAATGGATGCCCATTTTTGTGAAAAAAAATCCAAGTTTTGGAAGAAAATTATGTTATTCTATCACAACAATACACCTGCTGACACAGTTTGAAGTACCATCGCTAAAATCAGTGAATTCAATATTAACCATAGCCATATTAACCTTTGTTTGACATCTGACTGTTCTCACACTCTAAAAAACTTTTTCATACAAATGAAATATAGCATTATTTTACTTTACTTCTTATGAAGTACATGGGGTATTTCGGAATACTAATAAAGAGATGATATGAAAAAATTTAAGGATCGTTTCTCCTAATGGAATATAAAGCATCAATTTAAGTTGAGAGAAATAAGAGGAGAAATAATAGTGAAAAATAAACTTAGTTTCACAACTAAAGATCTATTCTTTCGCTTCCATTCCGTATACTTATTGAACTATGTAATGCAGACTTTTTTTGTTGAAGTTCGGAAATAAAAAAATTAAATAAGAATAACAAAAACACTAGATCAAGTTTACGAAAATACACTCGTTGAATAGAAAGCATGGACTTGTCTTCTTTTTCATCAACTACTAGCCTATCAAATCTATTCGAATTACTAAGTCAGTAATTTAGTTTTTGTAATTTCATTTTTCCAGAACTATCCCTAGGCCTTTTACTACTTTGAGTTTATTCCATTCTTCTTTTCTGTACGATTTAATATTACTAAATGAATATCGATTTTGGGATTATGGATTTCGCTCATAGATACTGATCGTTCCCATTGGGTATCTCAATGATAATATAATCGAAATAACTTTATTTTATTTATTCATTGTTTTGTTGTCTTCTGCTGCACTATTATGCTCTAATATATGTGTATGCCACATTCTTTTATCGGAGGTGGTGTAGGTATTATTATTAGCAATCCAATATCTTTCGATTTAGATTTGATATTATTATACTTTATATATTTCTTTTGTAGAAAGTAAGGACAGTCACTACTGACAGTAAGGAGATTCAACTTAACACAAGATTGTAAATTATTTATTATAAATAATATGAAAAGCAGTGTTATTAGGTATAGTGCTTTACATAGACATCTGTGTAATTTTTTACAAACTTAATATCAATGACTTCCTGGCGAAATAATTCTCAAGTGTCGAGAAAAATAGAAGGAATGGGTTTTAATTAGTTAAGACAAGCTAGAATGTTAAATAAAAACAGAACTAGAACACAGCATTTTTAATCACTTTAAAAAGTTTTTACAGGACTGAAAGAGAAAGCTCCTTTCCAGATTATGTAATTATATATAATGTTTTTGGAAATTAAATATATAATCTTAATTTAAAAAAGAGTAGTTCTCCGCAAAAAAAAATTGTAAAATGCCACATTATTTTGACAGAAAATATATTAAAATTAAAATTACACAAAAAATAAATTTGATACAAAATATTCACAGAGTAAGTAAGTAATCTATATCTTGAAGTCAATCATATATGACCTGCAATCTATACGCTCAATCTGAGTTTCATTGCTCAAAAGATTGATTGAACATGCCGTATCAAAAAAAATTGAAGTTTTTATTAATGATTTGGCGCACAATAGATCTTTTAGGTCGGGGAGCTTTCATAGCCTATTATTTAGTAATGATTTGGTAGATGGGATCCAAACGGGATGGCTATTATATACACTTAATTTTTTTTTTTTTGGGAAAATGATTTCTTTACATTCCAAAGCAATCAGTTTTTACAATCCAATCCACACTTATTAACTCTACCGGACTAATTCCACTAATCAACACTCAGGGAAAGTAAAGAATACAAGTCCCCAACTTTCTCTTACTTGCGTTCAAAAACTGAAGCATTTCAGTTGGAATACCGTTTAAATACTTAAATTTAATTAAGTTAATTGTCCGCAAACAATTTAACAACATCTTAAGCAATTTTAATAAAAATTATTACTGTCCACAGTCGTTACACAACTGCTGTCAAAACCAGCAATATCCGCACAAAGTGACAAGACACGCCACGCATGCAAACGCACAACAGGCCCACATTCACAGAACGCATAGCTCGGGTGCGCCCACACCCACGCGCCGAGATGCAGCACATAATTTGCATGCTACGCCAAGTGTCAATTTAATACACCCGCGCACAATTAAAATAAATTTGCGAAACGTTTGACGATTTTTATTGAGCAGAAGAAGACAGGAAGCAAATAAGGGAGAGAATATCAAGAAAAACGGACCCAAAGAAAAAACTATACCAGAGAAGGAAAGTGTAACGAAATAAGGAAAATAATTATAAAAACCGTACACTGGACACTGCTGTAAATTTTAATTTATGATTGGGGAGCCATAAGTCAAAGGAATACGATGGGTTTTCTCTCCATTTTTCTGAAGAGGAGGGTTAAACTGCAGAAGTAAAACTTTAAGGTAACGTAAGAAACGCATAAATACAGGCAAAAGTGTTAATAAAAATTGATAGTGGTTTAAGTACAGAACTGTTAGGGGACCTCATTTAAAATAATTATGATTTCTGAACTCTCAATCTTACAAACCATTTGTAGGCATGTATGTGATTCTGTTCTTCGAAGTAAATTGTCCTGCGTTGCCCTCAGTCGTGATCATTAGGTTAGGTTAGGTTGAAGTGGCGGCCTTGTACCAAAAGCCTTCTTGAGCTCCGAAGGAACTCCGAAGACTTAAGACTTTGTCCTAACCAAAGATGGACACTGAGACATTAGGTGAAGCATAATTTTCACTACAGCCACAGTGTCACAATCCCGACAAAAGTCATTATAACGTAGACCCAGTTATATAGTATGTCTTCCTAGTGTGCGGTGACTCGTTAACACCGTTACCGTAGTGCGGAGCAAATTACGCCTTATTTGAAGCAGCTGATTGCTGCGTTTGATTATCTAACAGCATATCTAACAGCAGGATTAATCTGACCAATTTGCTTAGATGTGGTCATGTATTTTTGATTCAGTGGGACACTAATATGTGAGAAATTAATGTCAAAAAACAGCGTGCGATTTTTACATCGAGGTTCTGGTTATCTAGGACCTATTTTACTGCATTGTGCATTGCAATTACTTCATACAGTTTTTTAGATAATATGCCACAGCCTACTCGTTTATTCAGTTTAAAGCCGTCTATGTAGATGTCTATCAGTTAGTAGAGACACCTTTGTCTTAAGTACAGTTTTCCCTACTAGGTATAAGAAAGTCGATCCTGCGAGCCCCCGTGATTAAACCACACATTATCAAACAATGTTATTGGGCACAAATCTGTGAAAACACTGTGGAATGGGTGGAGGGAAAACAGCAGTCTGCAAAAAGTCTCTATAAAACCTCCAACCAAAGCAAAAACAACTTACAAACATGAATTGTTGTTAATTCTTACCATTAATTTATCTATGTTTAGCATAACTTTTTAAATTTTAGTTAGTATATTTAAAACACAAGATACAAAATTAAAATAAAGAAAAGTCTTGCATTATTGCAGAAAAAAATTATTAATATTATGTACAGGACGAATGTGTTTAATATTTTATATGCCATATTTGTCGGTTGAAACGACATATTAACTTAGACAAAGATGGTAATGGAAAAGATAGTGCTTGTGTAGAGCGTAAAATATATATTTTAAAGCAGTAAAAGTGAAATATGTTCAAAATTGACTATAAATGAGAATCTGGTTTTTTTTTCTAAAGGGGACACAAAATGTTTTAATATAATATATCTATAAATTTTGAACTAAATGCTTCACGAATTTTATTCCAGTTGTACTAAAAGTGTTACTATGTGTAGCTATTTGAATAATTTATACAATCAACTTATAGGCCAATAGATGATATTAAATAGATTAACAGATGATATAAAAAAATTTGTGAATCAACTACGTGAGTGTGGATATTTGCCACACCACACACATAGACAAGAATTTGTCTTAAACTTTGTATTCCAAATAATATATCACACAAATTAAATTACAGGTTCCTCGGGGAAGGTATGCAGATCTAAGGTTAATTATTGCTTAGTCTAATGTAGTACTAAACATAAATCCAGTCAAGTAAAGTGAGGTTTTGAAGATTCCTCGAATTAATAAAGAGTAAAGGTGCTCAAGTGCACTGGCTCAAATAGCTTCAACATAAACAAATAAATTGTGTAAAGAAAAATAATGTCTTTATATAATTATGTATTTATTTATATAATTATGTAATTATTTATATAATTATATATTTATTTATTTAATATTATATATATTTATAAATTCATATATTTACTTATATAATTATATATTTATTAAATAATTACATATTTATTTATATAATTACATATTTCTTTATATATATATTTATTAATGTAATTAATACATTTATTTATATAAATTTATATTTATTAATGTAATTATATATAGATTTATATAATTATATATTTATTTATATAATTATATATATATTTATATAATCATATATTTATTTATATAACTCTATATTTCTTTATATAATCGTATATTTATTTATAGAATCATATATTTATTTATATAATTATATATTTCTTTATATAATCGTATATTTATTTATATAATCATGTATTTATTAATATAATTATATATTGATATTTATTTATATAATTATATATTTCTTTATATAATTACATATTTATTTATATAATTTAATATTTATTCATATAATTATATATTTACTTATATAATTTCTATAAGTCGAGGTAGACTAGTTCTTTAGTCATTAACAATACAAAATTTTGTAATTGATTGATTACTTTAGATTGTAAATCACAAAATTAAGAAAAAAAATAATTTATTTCTATATAGAAAATAAATAACTCTTATTATAGAGCACAATGAAAACATCTAAGCTACGTTATTTAAAAATAATGAAAGACCTAAAACAATTTTGTAGTACTTTTTATCTGCTATTTTAATAACCCAATTTTTTGACATTTGAAAATGTAATTTTTTTCTTTTTTACTTTTGTGGGCTAATAAAATTTTTAAATTAACTCTGCCAGAGTTTACCACCTTTCACCCACAACTTTGACAATTTTTTGCATTCGAAAAGCAATTTTAAAGCACGTGTACTGAGTCAATTTGCAGTGTTCAACCCTCGGTATAAAATTTAAAGAGGCGCATAAAATTTAAAGCAATACTCGCTCACCCTATCAGAAATACTATAAGATACAGTATCTGTATCTGTATCTGTATGGAAAATAAATAAAAACAGAACAAAGCTAACTAAAATACCAACGAGGGAGAAGATAAACAAAAATAGCAAGAGTAACGGAAATAATAATAGCAGATGAAAATGGGAATAGTTTATCGGTAGTTGCTCATTCAAGCCAGATTAATGCACATCTGTACACGTGAAGTGCAGAGTCAACTTACCAGGCCGGGCTGCACGGTGGTTAGTTTTACTAAGGAATCGGAATGTCTTTTTTGTTGCTCTACATATTTGTATAAATAAATATATATATGTATGTGAATAAATATATACATTATATAGGATTATGTTAACAAATAAACAGACAAATAAGGAATCGTACTTGAGAGGGGTGCAAAGTAATAAAATGGAAAAAATCCTTTCGGAAATAAATTTTATCACATCATGGCACACTTTTATAATATCCTTTTAAATAATTTCCTTTAATAATTGATTGGAAAACATGGAAGACATGCTTACAAATTTATTATAGTCGAAGTGTACCCTTAACCCATAAAAGTACAGCGGGTATCTGTACGTGCTTATTCGTGACTTAGCGCACATACGAGTCTGCAAACTGATTTGGAAAATTTGCGCTTATTTTAATGGATTTTACGTTTTTCGGCACGCTGTGCATACGAGATGATGTGTACCTGCTCGAGGGCAGAGAGTGAGTATGAATCTCTAATGAAAGTGTAATATTTATTAATTGTGTTGAAAGTACATAGTTAAATCTTAAAGCAAGGTTGTCAGTTGTAAGTTTTTTCGGAAGTGGTGAAGTGTGCGCAGTTGCAGGAAATTTATTCAAAACACTCTACTTCTTAATAATGCATACGGTCTTTTTATTGGGATATAAATTATAATAATTATTCCCATCCAGAAGATTCTAAACAGTTTATCGCAAAATAGTAGCAATAAATCCAGTATCATAATTTAATGGAAAATGTTACTTAACAAATGGTTATCATTATCATGCTTATTCTTTTATCTGCACATCTGCCTCTACCAGTATCCAATAGGTTGCCTTGTGCAATACTGTATGCCCTCCGCCAAAGCTTAAGGCGTAAGTTTTGGATGCATTTATGCAATTATCTACCACATGGAAATGACATTATTTGCACTAACTGTCTACTTTAGAGTGGAAAGAAGTTGACTTAGTTAATGATCCTTACAATTCTATTGTAACTAATCAATAAGTAAATCCAAAAATTAAATTGCGTGAGATTGCAGGAATGACAAACATAGCATACGAACGTGTGTCGAATATAACTGTAACTGGTCAATAAGTAGGGCCAGATATAGTAAGATTTTCGAAATAGTTGGATGCAGTGATTTGTTACACTGAAAAATTGGTTTAGACAGTGCGTTGTGTTTGCATAAACCCACTCATTATTTCTGCATAAATAAAGTCCTAATTCTATACCTGTAGTCCCTGATGTAAACACTACTTACTTTTTCAAACTGCAAATTTTTAGTCATTTTTACTTTATGAAAACAAGTCCTTCTTCTCTACCTGAAGTCTTCAATGTAGTCAATGCTTAATTTTTAAACATCAAATATTTATCCGATATTAAAAGATCTTCTAACAATAGTGATATTTGTTATCATTGATTATTTTGAGAAGCCAAACAAATCCTAATTAATGGAAAACATTAAGCTGCAGAACATATCTGTGAGAATGATTAAAGTTATGTCTATGGTATATGAAAAATGCTAAAATATGATGCCTCATTTTTAATAGAATTTTTATCCAATGACTGACATCAAATAGAACAGCTCATGTCAGTATATACTAGTAGAATGTTGCATGAAAAACCAATAGGACCTCTGTAACATAAAATCGTAAAACGTCGTAAACTGAATGATGACTTAAGATATTTTTCATCTAAAGACAGACATGAAATAACTGAACCCAGGTCAATATATGAAGTCAAGAATTGTATAAAAAAATGTAATGACTTTTCTAAATCTCATAAAACTAAACCACTATAAGCTGTATGGAAACAATATAATTTTAACCTATATGAATAATAGATAAGGGAAGCCAGTTCAGTCTTTAAAATTAAAAATTGTATAGAAGAAGATAGCAATACTGTAAGTATAGTTGCTACTACTTAACTACTACTTAATTAAAAAATTCAGTTTTAATTCAGTTAAAGAAATTCGGAACCGAGTTTATATTTAAATATGTTCTTAAAGATAATATATATACTATACTAGATGGATTGATATGTACCTGACTTCACAACAGGTAGTAACGCCAGAAGAAAATCAATTATATTTTGTATATCTAGCAGGTTTTAAACGACAACTGTAAAAGTTTCCACTTCATCAGATGTCTGGTTAACTTTTTGCAAATAATTAAAATAGTGCACCTAATTCATTGGTGATTTTTTTCCTTCCCCATTTGAAAGGTATGAACAATGATGCAATTAAACTGAAAATGGATTCTATTTACGACAACCTTGCACCATCGTTAACAACAATAAAATATTGGAAAGCTAAATTTAAATATAGTCGTAGGAGTGTTTTTGATAAAGAACGTCCGTATCGTCCAAAAGAAGTCACAACTCAAAAAATAACGACATTGAAGAAACCCACGATATTGTGTTGAACGATCCAAAAATTAAATTGCGTTAGATAGCAGAGATTAGACTGACGTTAATACTTTGAATAGTTTAATTTTCTGTGTTTAGTGAACATTGGCCCTTTGGGTGTGGAAAGTGGAGGGATCTATTGTGCTTGCACAAAATATCCTAACCAATTTTCAAACTGACATTAATACTTTGAATAGTTTCATTTTATTCTATATGCTATGCGAGGCAACTTGTATGTCCCCAATGTGAATAAATGTGCAGTTTGTTCAGTTTCAAGTCTTTAAAAAAAAGTTAATAATAAGCAAAAAGCGACTAATTAACGAGGGAAGTGTTGTAAAAAAATCAATATCAACGACAATAGCAATAAAATAAAAAATGTCTATCAAATATATTTAATACTATAACTTGCATTAAATCAAAATAAAATAGTTAATATTTAATTATACTTTTTAAACACTTAAGGATACGCAGAGTTCCAGAACATATACCAAAGTTAACCATTCAACTTTTTTTGGCAAACTCAATTGTCTCCTCTCAATAAAATAAAAAACCACATATTTAAAAGTTTCATTCAACACATATGTATGAGATTACTCATATACGAGTATGGTGTGTACGTATGTTTGTGAGAACTCTATTTACCCCATCAAACCGACAATAAAAGCAATTTCATGGGATTTTATGAACCTCACCTTTACAATTTATACTCGTAACTTTCCTCAACTTGGGAACAACACATTAATTTTCATAAAAGAAAATTTAAAATCAATAACAAAAAACCTTTTAACATAAAATATAACCTTTACCCCTAAATCGCTTAAAGAACCTCAGAACACAAACTTTTTATTTAAATCCTGCCAAAGAAGACTTTATTTCCTCCTCTCGTATTCATTATTCTGGTAGGCCTGAATTTTCAAAATTAAAGCACATTTATTTAATTTAATGTCAATATTTTGTGAAAGGCACATTTTCTGGATTTCTTTTTCGTGCGATGGATCGGTCGGTCCACACTTTTGTTTGACAACCGTTTTTGTAGCAACATAAATTCTACTTTCCACCGGTTTTCCTTTTTTTGTTGTTGTTGTTGTTGATTTATCATTTGAATACACAAAGCCATAAACATATAAAGATACAAATAAAATAAAATACACGTACATATTTATGTGTTTCAATATGGACGTGTTTAATATAAAGGAGGTTCGTATTTTACTTTAATTTGAATATTTTTGCTTTGGATATGAAAACGAAGGTCATTAAATATGAAAGTGACATAGTTTTGCTCTGTTTTGATTTAATATGAATTTAATTTCAGTATCCTATTTATATTACTTTTTATTATTATTTGAATTTTTATATTTCCTCTCTATACTCGTATGAAATGTGTGCGATTGAAATATTAAACAATCTCTTTAAAAATTAAGAAGTAGCTTTAAATATTTAAATTATTGAAATTATTGAAATTCTTAAATAATTAAATAATTATATATTACATCTCTGTGCCTTATAACGCACAGTTACAATGATATGAGTCGCAATGATATGAGTCGCAATGATATGAGTCGCAATGATATGAGTAGATCCATGAGTGGCCACTTCACACAGAGCGGGACTGAAAACGCAATATCACCAAAACGAATGCTATACGCATCAACAGAAACCTCCAAGAACTTTTCATCATCAACAACTGCCATCTTGAGGACATAGAACCCTTCTGCTATCTCGGAAGCATAATATCAAAGAATGGCGTTTCCAGCGCTTAAAACCAGAACCGCATAAATAAGACAAAACAATTTTTTGACCGCTTAAATAAAGTGTGTCGAGCCCCCTAGATATTGCGCTAAATTAAAATTAAAATATTCACTCAAACAATAAGTCCACCCTCCTATATAGATGTCAATCACGGAACACTGCCTCAAATGATATCAACGCGCTACAAGTTTGTATTAACCAGTTCTTATGGAAAATCGTTAATCACGCTATAAAATGAAAGTCCAATCAAGATTGAGATAACAAGATTGAGGAAGTGAGACTGGATAGACCATACTCTATGCAGATCAATCAGTGACACCACAAGAATGACGATCAAGTGAAACCCCATGGGTAGCCGAAGAAGACGTTGACTGGCGCACACCTGAAGAAAACAAACGGACACAGAAGTGTCACGTATAAAGTTGGAGAGAATTGAAGCTATAAGCTAATTACTGTTCTGAATAGAAAAATTTTTTTGTCACACGATGCTCCTCCTAGGAGTTAAAGGAATATATGTTAAATATATATATATATATTTTTTTTTTTTTTTGACATTATAAGTTTATACTTTTTTAGTTCCTCAACAATATGACATTTGTGTTCAGTACTGCTGCAAGTCCCAATACGAGAATAGCTCGTATAAAACTATAGAAGTCTCTCTCCTCTCGTATAGAGAGATACGAGTAACTGTAGGCTATAACAGTACAAAAGCCAATTGATACACAGATCGTAAAAAGTAAGTACGGGTGGTTGCGCCACACTCTACGCAAACCCTTGAGCGATATCGGACTTGCCGCTCTAGAATGAAAGTCGCAAGGAAAAAGAAATCGCGGTCGACCAAAGACTAGATGGAAAATGACAGTCAACAGAGAGTCGGGCAAATCTTTCAGTGAAGTAAGAGCTATAGAGTGTTATAAAAATAGTTGCAAATCTTTTGTGATTAGATTAAGTTCTTGAATTTATATTTTTAAACATGTCAATTATAATAAGTAGAAATAGTTACAATAACAGTAACGAGTATTGGTTCAATGGAATTTATTTATACAAAAGAGTCTCGCACTCTAAACTTAAAGGAGATTGGCTGTGGGGCACCAATTGAAAAAAAACCAATTGACACCATTTTAAAGTAAAATGAAAAGGACTTTTATACTATTTATATTTTGAAGCGTTAATCAAATCTTACTTGAAAATAAAAAAATTGTAAAAACTTTTTCAATTATTCACATTTTGTTTGAGTTTGCCAAATGTTCATAGTTTCGCAATTAATTAAAATTGTATAATTTCAATTTTCATTCAAGTGTACACAAAGTAATTGTTAATTTATTTGTTAAATTAACAATGATTGAATTATTCAATTTGGGAAATAACAACAGAAATAGTTCAACAAGAGCACGAACTAGACAACAAATCAACAAACTCGTGAACTCGTCAGCTCACAAGGATATTAAACCATTTCAGTAAGAAATTTTCGTAAAGGACCTCTAGAATTTATTCGAAAATGTGCACTTCGTACATTATTCAGGGCGAACTCAAATTAATTAAATTCACAGGAATTTTACAAAATTATCATCGTTACCAGCAGAATAGAAATGAATCAAAGTATTTTAAAATGAAAGCAGGTACGAGTGAGTTATTATTTACTGCCAACAACAACAACAACGCAACTTCTTTAAATAGCAAGGACATCAGAATGATTAAATGAATTATTGTGGGAAATTAATAACAATAGGGAAGACTTACTATATCATTAGCTGTAAGTCAATTTGGTCTTAAAATAGTTTAGAATATAGTTTAAGGTATATAATCAAATAATTATAAATTAAAATTCAAACTACATTAAATATCGAATGAAGCAAAACATTCTGTATAAAATTAACATATAAATGTGTATTGAAAATTAAGTATTTAGAAAGATTCGCACATATTGAACGTTTATATTTCCCTATAAATTTAAACTTAAATTATTCTTTCAACCATTGTCTCCATAACATGACAATGCCATGATATTTCGAAGAATCATGACAATTTTCTGCTCTTCTGATCATGGCCGTGAAATTATGTTATACATGCAGTCAAATCACAGTTGCCAATTTCATCTGCTTATTATTATTTTAATACTCTTTCGTTAAAGAGTATTTAATTTCATTTCCTTTAATTTAAAAAGTAATATTTTCGGCTGAGTATTCTCAAATATATGCGGACACAAAAATCACATTTTTCCATAAGTTCTGAGCAATACTGTTTCAACGGACAGGATAAGAGACAAAAAACCTCATCGTTATGATCCAAACTTAAACAAGTTTTTCTCTAGCTCTCGTTCTCAAATTTTTAACAAATATTGAATACAAAAACAAAATTCATATATGACGTGACCATGACAGTCTACAATACATAGACATTACAGTATCTTAACAGATGCTGACATCTCTTTAGTATCAGTTAAATCAACTTATACGAACAGAGTAAGCATACCTGTGACACTACAAGTTGGATATGACCTTTCTGCAATCCGAAAAGAAATAAGCTTTTGCATACAGAGAAAATGTTCATTATCAAATACAATCGAAGCGTGAACTGAATACTCTCTAGTAGGCAAGGTTGCCAACTACATAAGAATTCTTTTTAAGGAATACTCATGTTACTGTAAGTCAGAGGAAAGTGAGAAAAGGGTCTTTTATTTGCTCTTATCATGTTCAATGCTCATCAAAACATTTTCAAATGGTTACATGCGATATCTAACCAATATATCTATTATAGACATTAAAAGTATCTTTAACCAAAATTTTTTAACTCAGTAAGTGTGCTAAAGACTTTTTATGTCTACTAAGTCTAATTCTGACGTTATTAGCAAAAAGGAAAATATAACATATATCCCTAATAAAGAACTTAAAGACTATAGCAAAAAGAATAATTAAAAGCAAATATTACATATATTCCTTTAACTACTTACTATTACTAATACTTACTATTAGTAATAGTAAGTAGTAGTAAGTCTAAAAGAAGAAAGAGCGTTAGCTGTAAGGTGAAAGTAATTGTTGTAACTAAAATCTATTTTGTTCTCAATATCGTTCTTCAGAAAAGTATGGACCTTAAATTTTGATTAATCGTTTTTCAAAATAACAACGAGATATTAGAAAAGTGTTAGAATTAGACTATATTGCTGACTAAAGTTCAAATTTTGCTAAAAGTTTTTGTTTGTCATTAGTCATTGATTCATGTACTATGTATTCAAGATACAAAAGAAACAGAAGCAGCTGTCAAATAATAATCAGTACAATTTCTTTATAATTATTAAGATATTGACGCTTCTCGTTCAATAATGTAAGTTTTTGCAAATACTTTTCATTTTCTTAATACAAAAAACAGGCTTATTAAGAACAGAAGAAAAATAAAAGATGTTTCTTTGTTTGGACGAGTATTTTGGTCTTGTCCAACAGCATCATTAAAAGTTAATAAGCTTTAAATTAGTTGAAGTTTAAATTTTTTGAGATAGTGACTCTGAACGCACAAGTCTTTGTGACTCAACAGAAAAAAAACTGAAGGAAGTAATATAGCAATGAAGATGATTACTTTTCTACACTTCATCAAGTATAGATTGAAATAATTGAATTTAGAATTTAGTAGACAAATAAAGTATGTGCTTAGGAAATGGATATTAAGAACAATGAGAGACAGATTTAGAATCTTAAAATTTTATATCTTAATTCAAATCTAATTACTAAACAGAATTTTTGTTTAAAAACACAAGACATTTTTATTAATAAAAATTATTAAAAATATTGCATTTTATATAAACGTAAGAAAACCGCTCTTCTTCTTCTGTCTCTTTGGATTATTAAGTGATTCTTACAGAATGACAGAGAAAATTCTATCGACCTACGCAGGTAATTGCATATGCATAGTCTGAGTATGAATATGTAAATATTTTTATAAAGTATTGCTTACTTTGGAACGGGCTATGTGTGTTTGTATATATATCATGTACCATAATTAAAATAAGAGCATATTTACATCCAAGAATGGTCGGATCTACGTCCGAGCATATTTGATACATATGAAATCTGTATATCTGTACATGTATATATCTGAAAATTTTCTTTCAGTTTGCTTTATGACATTTTATATTATACAATCCAAAGCAAAGATGGTTAAATAAAATAAAATAAGTAACAAATAAGAAATTATATAAGTTATTTAAAAGTGTTTAGCTTTGAGATATAGTAAACAGTTTATAGGTTTCCAAAAAAATTAAAAGCTATATTTTAAGATTAGTCTTTTTCGGTTAATTAATTTTGCTTAAGTGGACTTTAGTGTGAAAGACTGCCACTCTAATCTAACCAAACCTAATAAAACGATTAAGAACATCACATAACGGGTACTAAAAAATGTGATACGCAGCAGAAAGCAGTAATACAACACATCTTCCAATACTACATGTTTACTTCCTCCCGATTATATTTGAGCAATACCTTCTATAAAACATTTTATTGTCAATTCTCCTTCCTATTGTAGGAAACATCTTTTATGTCAGAAATTCACAGCAGTCTCTCTCATGATAACAGATGAGCATAATCATGTTTCTACGAAGTGATTACTTATTAAGAATCAAATTTAAAATAAAATCTGTGAAAACAAAATAATGACAAAACATTACTAATGATTATATATGCGATAATATAAATTTTACCTCTGAGAAGTAGTGGAAAGTTTAAGAGTATTTCTTTAAATGAAGTAAATGAAATCAGCCGCTTGCATTCGTACTTTGAAGTTCGATACCTCCAGAATAAAACCATATCAAGATATAGAATAGTAGAAAAAATCGTTTAAAATGATGAGCCTTAAAAAAGTATCCGTTTAATTGCGGAGGTTAGGAGATCGTAATGCAACCCAGACTTATAACAATGCACTCTCTAAAATTTTATTAATCATATCAAAGTTTATTATTACTGTCATTTTCTGTTATTATAATCTTAATTATAAAGTAATTCTCTAGACGAGTTTCCTAGGCTCCATAATATTACAACAGATTTTTTTATTACAACAATCAATTTTTTTGAACTTCTTTATTTTACCAGCGTGTTTTTAACGATATGGAGAGCTTTAAAATTGCTCTGTATCTCAAATAATTGTAGTTTTTGATAAATAAGTATGTTTATCTTGTTTTGTTGTGTTTTCTGTCTAAGGTTAGAACTTAATGTACTTTTTTAGTTATAACATAGAAATAATGGGTAATTCAATACCATATAGAGTCCCAAATGATCCTTTTTTTAGAACACTTAAAACGAGGGCGTTGCTTATAAAAAACTATGTATTATACTCTACCATCGATATTTTCAGAATCCATTAGATTCAACATCTTTTCAGACTAATTTAAATAACTTCAATTAGTGTGCTTTAATAGAATAAGAAAACACTTATTTTAGACTGTAAAGAAAATTCATATTTGAACAAGTTGGCGAAGTATAAGAAATTGCCCTCATAATGGAGTCTTTTAGGATGTTTTTGATTGACAAAGTAGTAATTTTATCCTTTATATATGATTTTATATAATTGTTACTACTGAATGGTGTCATTGATTACATTTGTTTAAGATTAATTAGGGATAAAATTTGCAATTTCAAAACCCAATATTTTGAGATTCAGGATATATGAAATGATCCACAATCGAGGATCCGCGAAAACTGTAATCGCTCCTTACTGTAAACAGCTCTTATTGATGAGTTCTAAAGGTTTCAGGAACGACCGGTTTTACATCACGGAACCATTTGTTGAAGTGCCGTTCAACACTCCCCAAAAGAATTACACAGGCAATATGTAATTATAACAATATGTACAGTGAAGTTTCAGCTTCTTTGAATTTCTCTATAGAAGCAACTTTTGACAGATGACTGGTATAGTCTTTAAAATTTCCAATGAATGGTCACTACACAACGCGTATTGCTTTAATAACATTATTTCATTTTTTCTGCAGTATCTTAGATAAGACTAATCTAAGATACTGCTTTATAACTAGTAACTATCTGATATCTTAGACTTTATAACTAGTATGTTAGAGCAAAAGAGTAGTGTTATTGTTTTGTGTACAAATTAGAGAATTTAATAAGAGACTTACTGTTTTTTGACGTACTTCGAAGTGGTCAAATGCACTTCATATAAAAATTTTATAGACTTGTGCTCAGTAAATGGTCCAATTACATTTCTTTGTGCAAACGCAGATATTATTTGCAACTTTAAAACACAATATCTCGAGAATGAAGAAGATATATAAGTTGATTTTATAAAAAGCCTTGAATCAATTGAAGCAGCTTAAAAACTATGATGTCTCATTATTTTTAATAGGTTTGACCGATAAATACTCTTCTGTTCGAATTCTTAGCGTATAATAAAAAAAATATATATTTAAAATAAAAATAATTTTAATATTAATAAATAATTATAATAATTAATTAATTAATTAATAATAAATACGCTTAACATAGGCCCAACTTATGTTAGCCACCACCAGTGCCGCCACCGCAGATTTACAAAGTTCAACGTGTTATGCTTCTTCTTCTGCTTTATGGCAAATCAAATGCAGTCGGCAAATTCTGTTTTAAGCAAAACATGCTGCGCTGCAAAATTGACGTCTTGAATTATTAATAACTTTTCCACGAACTGCAACTGTTAATTAAGCATATTTTTATTAAAAACAAAAACAAAAGCAAAAACAAAAAAGAAAGACAAACACAAACCCGAAAAAAGAACAAAACAAAAACAACGATTAAAAGTGCAAGACAAAACATTCTTTTTACCTTATTTGTTTGGATGCGCTTGTTTGTGTAACGCTCATTACACAGCACAAAGCAGAACGTATTGTTTTCTTTTGGATTGAGACTGTTGTTGTTTTTGTTTTTGTTGTACTTAATACCAATAAGAATTATAAAAATTGTAGTGTTTGTTTGTTGTTATAATGAGAAGAATGCATAAGAAGAAATAAAACGAAAATCAGCTGCTTAGGAGAGATATTAAGTCAGCTAAATTGTTTACTTTGGAAGAGAGTAGATAAATTCCAATTGGAGTTTTTGAATGTAATTAAGTATTTTTTTATTTAAGTATTTAAAAGAATAATTATTAATTTATTATTTTTCACACTTCATTATGTTGGCTATATGACGTGATTGTAAGATAACTGAGCTCTTAAGCCGTTGAGCCGGTGTCACAAGTAACTGGCTTAACACACCCACGCACGCACAGCTCGTCTGCGATAATATTGTTAAGGCGTCAATTTAAACAATTCACAAAAAATTCTAATAAAATAAATTTCATTTTTAAGTGGACAAATATTTAGTTTTTTATGAGTAGAATTAGATAGCTTTTTGACTTCTTTCAATTTTGTTAAGTATTACTTATTTGCTGTTGCGATTTCTAAAGCGGCATAAACATTAACAGACACACACACACAGCAATAAAGATAGAAGCATTGAATAACACAGCATAGACAATGACTGCGACAATGGCAGTGGCAGAGGCAGAGGCACACTCGGTTTTATTATGATTAAATAATATTGCTTATATTTTCCGTAATTTATTAATTTTACTTGTATTGGTATTTTAAGATTAAATCATTTCTACAAAAATTTTATACAATTTGTTGTTGTTTACGTTATAGTAAAACCGGCATTTATTACGCTTCGAACAACAAAAACAAATGGCATACGACAGAAGGCATAGCCGCGACGTTGTCTGCACAAATGGAAATATTAAGGCCACTTAAGTAGAATCTCCGACAATCTTAATATATATTTATCATGTAATGAATATAATAAATAAATTTATTTTCAATTTGAACAGCTTTTTTATTAAAACTTCTTAAGATTTTCACATTTTTTGCAAGTAAACAAATCGATTTTTTACTGGCACCGCAGCAACAAAAAGAACGTCAAAAACAAAACCTACAATCGAACACACACTCACGCACACGTACGAAGGCGTCAATCAATTACCAAAAGCCGACATAAAGAAACTCCATTCGAATCAGCCGTTTATTTACCTTTTTAATAAACGTTTAATTTTAGGAAAACAGCTTAAAATCTATATTGCTTACACTTCATATCTTATTAAATATATTTAATTTTATATTTTTATATATTTAAATAAATTTTTTTTATAACAAAAACATTGATTTTCTATTGCGAGAGCAGCGCTTACAAAACCACGGCAGTGTTTGTCAAATGAGAACTGTCAGTGCTGTTTTTGTATTATTTTCATTTGGCTCGTTTGGGAGCGGCGAAGTTGATACAAAGTAAAAACAAAATTCGCCCAAATGTTCTGTATGCTATCGTTCGGTTAGCATGATGAGCGTAGTGTTTACAATGAGAGAACTCTGGAATG
Organism: Teleopsis dalmanni; assembly: GCF_002237135.1. Classification (NCBI taxonomy): domain Eukaryota; kingdom Metazoa; phylum Arthropoda; class Insecta; order Diptera; family Diopsidae; genus Teleopsis; species Teleopsis dalmanni. The sequence continues at coordinate 79,726,921 of NC_051848.1, forward strand.
AAATAAAGACCCTGTAGAAAATAGCGTTAACAACGCTTGCTATGAAGAGTGCTCGCAAAACTGTCATCACAAACTGATTTGAGCTGAGTATTAATTCAGTCAAGACATTTATGGCGCGAAAAGTTGGAAGAAAAAAATTTTACTTAATAGCAGAAAAATACACTTAAAAAAATTGTTCATTCTGTAATATAATTAAAATTAACACTAAAATTATTATAGATTAAATTGATAATAAAGAATAAATTAATGGTAAATTGAGGAAAATAGTAAATTATGTCGGAATGGCAGCGAATGTTGCTATTTGCCAGAATTTCGAGTAGGGTAAATTAAATAAAAATCAGGTAAAGTTAAACTTAGCTCTGAAAATTTTTGTTGCTTCACATATTTTCTTCCGTAAATTATGAAAATTTTTTAATAACCATAATTACATTGTTATTAAATATATATGCAATCGCTTAAATAATACAACAATGTAAATTATTTACGTAATATAAGGAGTAATGTAAATATTTTGGGCTAATTCATAAAAACTGTTCAAACTAAAGAGGCCGATGTTGTGCTCCTATAACCAAAAACCGAAAATAGTTATTTCAAAAATTTTTAAAAAAAAATCAGGAACAAAAAGTTGTCTAAACTCATATTAAAGTATATAGTTATCATTCTAACGAATTTCAGCATGTATATTATGCATGCTTTATATATATGAGCGTTGTAAAATAAAACTCAAAAAATAATAATTAAGTTTGCTTTATATTATATATATGAAAAATAATTATTATCATATGCCGTTTATTTTTTCACGCCCAAATAACTCTTAAACTCTACGTTTTTATTTTGAAACGCACAAATAACTGTTATTTTTGCCTTAAAAATATAAAAATCAAAAATAACTTTTATTTTTGGAAGCAAAATATAAATCAGACGGCGTGCCTGATGTTTTTATAAATGAAAATGTAAAATACGTTTTGCATGTAGGGTAAACAACTACCCTCCATGTAATTTCATACAAAATTTGTTGAATGGTTGGTGTAAACTGTCTCATTCAGGCGGTTTTACTCATTATAACCATTTATGGGGATGATTTACCATACCAAGAGCTTTCATATAATTGAGCTCATTATCAATAAATGTCGAATGCAACTCTTGAAAATAAATTTCCTACAATAAATTTCCTACATGTAAAATGTAAACAAACAACAGCTGATCTGTAAAGAAAAGCACTGAGAAAGTGAGTATTTAATAAAATTTTTGTTGTTATTAATTGAATATGTAATTATATATATAAAATGTATTTAAATAATATAATATATCAATTACATATTTAATTTTTTTGTGCGGTATATTATTCAGTGTAGTTTATTTATTTCATGTGAATGTTCCTTCAGCTGCATAAATGAGCTCATTATAGTATGAAAGTTCACACATTCATATAAATGAGCAAGTTCATAAATGAGACAGTGTGAATGTTCTATTAGCTTGCCTAAACTAGTTCATTTTGAAGTGACAACGACGTGTGGTTCATTCACTATATCGGGAAAGGTCGATCAATAAGATAAAAAGATGAATATTTAATAAAGTTTTTTAATTGGATTTTAGGACATGTTATACATACTGTCATATGACGTATATACACTGTAAATTTGCGCTGGTTTTAGTATTTTGTTAATATCTTACTTTTATTAATATTTTGAAGGTGTTTTCAATTTATTTTGAAAAGGTAATTATATTGATGTGAATATGGCCTTTGCCACTATTTTTAAAGTCAAATGTAACAAACAATTTAGATTTAATAAACTCATAGTATATAGCAAAGAAACTATTATCAGATAGAAAGAGGTGAATAGTTATGAAAACAAGAATCATTTTTTATTTGATTTATGAACATCAAAGAACACATTTGATAAACATATGTATATATATAAAGGTACTCTTTGATCAACATACATGGGCAAATTTTTTCAAAGATGATGATATTCACAATAGTTTTCTCTTAAAAAATTTATTTAATCAATCATTAAAATTTTTGTTATTCACTACTATTCACCTCTTTCTAAAAAAAATAGTTTTGGTTTACCAAACAGTAAACTGGTTGACCATTATTTTATATATATAACAAAATACAATTTTAATTTGATGGAAAAAAGAAAATGTTATTTAATCATTGAGAATATACAAAGAACAAAAAAAAAAGAACAAAGCAAAAGCAAAGAAGACTGAGGAACAAAAATTAAACCTCGAAGTGCTAAAAAAACAACAAATCTCTTGCTAAAGCCTTTAATTTGTACGCAAAACAACAACACTACTATCTTGCTCTAATAAACTAGCTATGAAGTCTCTAATCATCGAAGAGACTAAAGAAAACAATGCTGCCAAAGCCATAGGCGATATATATTGAATCTTCATTGGAAAAAGCAAGGAACATTCCAGACCTCTCTCAAATCTGTCTAAAAAACATTTGTAAAAGGTTTCTTTGATATGAAAATTTAAACAAAAAAAAATATTTCACAAATATACCAAATGGGAGATTTTTTGGGATTTTTTGCACTGCACACATTAAGCCATTTATCAACACGTTTTGACACATCACTAAATTATCGGCACAACTTAGAATTTGCCTTATTTGGAACTCGCACACGTCCTAAACTAAAACATTAAAAACAGTCTTTTCGATGTTATGTGTAAAACCTTTCAAACATCTCTCGTAAGTCTAATACAATACCCTTACTATTTGAACACCTTCTCAAATTAATAAAAATGTAGGAGCCGTTGTGTCCAAACTTAGTAGATTTCACTCTACTTCATTATGAAATTCGCAGAAAATAATATATACAATGTTATTAATTATTAATATATTTTTTTAGACCCGTCACTGCTTAATTAACAAATAATGTCTGTCTGTCACAACACACCGTCTGTACTTAAGGTAGGCTGGTACTGGCACAGTTGAAAAAAACTCTTTTCTCAAAAGTATGAATTTATTTTAAATGAAATTAAAACTTATTTTAAAATATAAATTTGAAAAAATTTTAACATTATTTTCTTAAATTATTAACAGCCGTAACCGCTGCTTTGCTTGATTACTTAAAATTCCAAATGAATTTATGTCATGCGCAGTAGAAAACCTGTCTACACTGTAAATAATTTGCATCTTCATTTAAAACTTATAATGGACGCATTATAAGTCCATGTTATAGACGTAATAATGTAATAATAATAATAATAATGTGGTCATATCAAATCATTTGCTGTGGGAAGAATTTAAAAAAGACTGGACTGGACTGGAGGAGGACTTCAGAATTAATGGCAATGGTTTATTAATACTAGACACCGTTATTCCGACAAATACTTTAGAAGAACAATGCTTGATACAAAGAAGATATTTTTAGAAAAAAAAATGAACTAAATACAAAATAATTAATAAATAAAAAATAAAGGAAAACAATTGAAAGGAAAAGAAAATATACATATAAACGCAGACAGGCAATTTGGACATTTTGATTTCTTCAATTTCTATTGCGGATAAAAAAACCCAGCGTGTGTATATTAGACTATTCCGAAGAGATATATTGTCGACTTTGGTTAAAAACAGACGAGACTTCCAGTCACATTCTCTATGACTGTTCAGCTGTCTACACGGTCCAGGTCACTGGGTCGAGAATTACTTTCTCCTTCTGACATTAAGTGGTCCTCAACGGACGACATTTTGGTTTTCATTCAAAAGGCGGAGTGTATTCTGTTCGGTTAGGGTCTGTAGCAGCACAAAAGATTAACTATGTTCACGGTTCTCCGCTAATCTAATCTAATCTAATCTAATCTAATCTAATCTAATCTAATCTAATCTAATCTAATCTAATCTAATTATCTAATTATCTAATCTAATCTAATCTAATCTAATCTAATCTAATCTAATCTAATCTAATCTAATCTAATCTAATCTAATCTAATCTAATCTAATCTAATCTAATCAAATCTAATCAAATCTAATCTAATCTAATCTAATCAAATCTAATCTAATCTAATCTAATCTAATCAAATCTAATCTAATCAAATCTAATCTAATCTAATCTAATCTAATCTAATCAAATCTAATCTAATCTAATCTAATCTAATCTAATCTAATCTAATCTAATCTAATCTAATCTAATCTAATCTAATCTAATCTAATCTAATCTAATCAAATCTAATCAAATCTAATCTAATCTAATCTAATCAAATCTAATCTAATCTAATCTAATCTAATCAAATCTAATCTAATCAAATCTAATCTAATCTAATCTAATCTAATCTAATCAAATCTAATCTAATCTAATCTAATCTAATCTAATCTAATCTAATCTAATCTAATCTAATCTAATCTAATCTAATCTAATCTAATCTAATCTAATCTAATCTAATCTAATCTAATCTAATCTAATCTAATCTAATCTAATCTAATCTAATCTAATCAAATCTAATCTAATCTAATCTAATCTAATCAAATCTAATCTAATCAAATCTAATCTAATCTAATCTAATCTAATCTAATCAAATCTAATCTAATCTAATCTAATCTAATCTAATCTAATCTAATCTAATCTAATCTAATCTAATCTAATCTAATCTAATCTAATCTAATCTAATCAAATCTAATCAAATCTAATCTAATCTAATCTAATCAAATCTAATCTAATCTAATCTAATCTAATCAAATCTAATCTAATCAAATCTAATCTAATCTAATCTAATCTAATCTAATCAAATCTAATCTAATCTAATCTAATCTAATCTAATCTAATCTAATCTAATCTAATCTAATCTAATCTAATCTAATCTAATCTAATCTAATATAATCTAATCTAATCTAATCTAATCTAATCTAATCTAATAAATCTAATCTAATCTAATCTAATCTAATCTAATCTAATCTAATCTAATCTAATCTAATCTAATCTAATCTAATCTAATCTAATCTAATCTAATCTAATCTAATCTAATCTAATCTAATCTAATCAAATCTAATCTAATCTAATCTAATCTAATCTAATCTAATCTAATCTAATCTAATCTAATCTAATCTAATCTAATCTAATCTAATCTAATCTAATCTAATCTAATCTAATCTAATCTAATCTAATCTAATCTAATCTAATCTAATCTAATCTAATCTAATCTAATCTAATCTAATCTAATCTAATCTAATCTAATCAAATCTAATCTAATCAAATCTAATCTAATCTAATCTAATCTAATCTAATCAAATCTAATCTAATCTAATCTAATCTAATCTAATCTAATCTAATCTAATCTAATCTAATCTAATCTAATCTAATCTAATCTAATCTAATATAATCTAATCTAATCTAATCTAATCTAATCTAATCTAATCCAATCTAATCTAATCTAATCTAATCTAATCTAATCTAATCTAATCTAATCTAATCTAAT